>NC_056750.1:642741838-642889338 GCF_019279795.1 Protopterus annectens
CTTAGTCGTGTAGCTTCATTTGTAAGATTGTGTATTATTACAAGATTTTAGCATTGTTTATATGTTATACTCTACTTCTGTCTCCATAAGAATAATTACTTGTCAGAATTAGCTGTTTGTATCTTGGCCTTAAATTTATAATTTCACTCACAGGTATGGAAGAACTGTGGACAACTGCCAGATCTGAGCCTCATATGCTCATTTATTACAGCATAGTCTGGTGCCGGGAGACAGCTGACAATCCAGTGGAGTATGTAGACCTAGGCATAAATCTCTACATAACCCACTGGATTGCCAGCTGTCTCACACATAATTCCCAAGAAGTCAGGATCAGTGAGACCACCTCCACCAAGAGACTGGTCATCCACAGAGTACCCCAGGCTTGGTGCTGGCCCAGCTCCTATTTGGCATCTATTTCTCAGAAGTTAAGGCTAACGTTCAAGGCCTCTGGCTCACCAAATTCACAGATGACTGTAAATTGTGAGCTGTTATAGATTTCCCCCAAGACACCAACATCTTGCAAGAGGGTTTAACAAAGACAAATGACTGGTTCCAAAGCCATGGCCTAAAACGCAATGACAAAAAATGCATTTTAATGCCCTTTTGGGAAACTGTCAAATCAAGTTGATTCCTCCAGCAATAAAACATCCCTAGAAGTTGATGCAGTAGTAAGAGATTGATGCAGTAGTAAGAGACTGATGCAGTAGTAAGAGATTGATGCAGTAGTAAGAGACTGATGCAGTAGTAAGAGACTGATGCAGTAGTAAGAGATTGATGCAGTAGTAAGAGACTGATGCAGTAGTAAGAGATTGATGCAGTAGTAAGAGATTGATGCAGTAGTAAGAAACTGATGCAGTAGTAAGAGATTGATGCAGTAGTAAGAGATTGATGCAGTAGTAAGAGCCTGATGCAGTAGTAAGAGATTGATGCAGTAGTAAGAGACTGATGCAGTAGTAAGAGATTGATGCAGTAGCAAGAGGCTGATGCAGTAGCAAGCGACTGATGCAGTAGTAAGAGACTGGTGCAGTAGTAAGAGACTGATGCAGTAGTAAGAGACTGATGCAGTAGTAAGAGATTGATGCAGTAGTAATAGACTGATGCAGTAGTAAGAGATTGATGCAGTAGTAAGAGATTGATGCAGTAGTGAGAGACTGATGCAGTAGTGAGAGACTGATGCAGTAGTGAGAGATTGATGCAGTAGTAAGAGACTGATGCAGTAGTAAGAGCCTGATGCAGTAGTAAGAGATTGATGCAGTAGTAAGAGATTGTTGCAGTAGTAAGAGATTGATGCAGTAGTAAGAGATTGATGCAGTAGTAAGAGATTGATGCAGTAGTAAGAGCCTGATGCAGTAGTAAGAGCCTGATGCAGTAGTAAGAGCCTGATGCAGTAGTAAGAGATTGTTGCAGTAGTAAGAGATTGATGCAGTAGTAAGAGATTGTTGCAGTAGTAAGAGATTGATGCAGTAGTAAGAGCCTGATGCAGTAGTAAGAGATTGATGCAGTAGTAAGAGATCCAGGAACTTATGTAGACAGCAGTCTGGTGTTTGACCAACACATAACTAAGATAGTAAGAAAATCATTCTGTGTTGCCCAACTTATATCACACATGTAAGGATATGTCATCCAGGTCCAAGGAAGTTATAGTACTTGGCCCTTATCAGACTGATCATTGAATACAGTGCCCCCACCCCAAAAAAAAAAACATGCGTCTAACCAGATACTTGCAAAATGCTCACAAAGGTTACTGACCTGGAGAATTCAGGGCATGAATAACCTGCCATACACTGATTTCCTAAAATCTCTGTCTCTGTATTCAGTATCCTACAGGCTGCTGAGAGGGGATCCTTGCCTGGTGGCTTACAGGGCTTCCTAAGACCCATCCCTGATGCATCTGTTGCACGTTTGCAAAAAAAAAAAAAAAAAAAAAAAAAAAAAAATAGTAAAAATAGTACCATCAGAAGCAGTAGATCCAGACATCTGAATCTCACTTGTGACATAAACTGAACATGCTGCAGAGACAGGTACGAGTCCTATTGGTTCCCCAAACTACAGAATAGCCTCCCCATTCATGTAAAACAGAATTCATCGTGACCCTACTCAAATGAAATCATGACAACTGGATGAGAAATCGTACATTTACCCCTGGTCTGGCCCCCATGTCCCATATAAACAGAGGCTGTCAATTTGAAATGTAGTATCCTAACACCCTCCTACAAATCCTTAGTTACCTCCCTACTAATATGCCCTGCACATATAGATACCCATAATACTTGGAACCCAAATGCTTTGGGGTGTGCACCTAGGCTTGTAAGGGCCCTAGTGATCATTAGCTTAGTAACAACCTATGAACCTATGCACCTTAGTCTGTGGTGGGATTGCAGTAGTGGCAGTAGTGTGAATTCTACTTCAGGATTTGTGCTTTAGTGCTTTTCCAGCTGTTTATACTCCAGTTTTCCTGCTAGAATCTTATATTTTGATTATTATTTACCTGCTAAAATTTCCATTCCGGTGCCTTTCTATTTCTTTAATACTGTTATTCCCCTCTTCTTTGTGTCTGCCCAAGCCCTCACACAGACATTAAACTGAAGTTCCTGAAACTCTAACAGTAGGACTAGAGCTCCGGTATTGAGTTTATTTGATTGGATCCCTCTCTAGAGCTCCAGTATTGAGTTTATTTGATTGGATCCCTCTCTAGAGCTCCAGTATTGAGTTTATTTGATTGGATCCCTCTCTAGAGCTCCAGTATTGAGTTTATTTGATTGGATCCCTCTCTAGAGCTCCAATATTGAGTTTATTTGATTGGATCCCTCTCTAGCAAGTCTGCTATATTTAGCACAGAGGTACACCCACCCAGGGTCTTTTATTCAAGACTCTGAGAGGTGTGGAAATCCCTAAAGTGTGAGAAACAAGTTTTTCATCAAAAGGGAAGAAAAAATATTTTATTTAAATTATGTTGAAATATTTTAAGTTGCAGTTGTAGTGACCTGTGTGGTATTACTGTTTTGTACTTTTCTGTTTTTTTTTTCACTCACCACATTGAACAAAGTAAGATAACTGTTAGATAAAGCAAACCATAAGTATGTATGTATGGATCATAAACCAGGGGAACCATGTTGCAAAACCAATAATGAAAAAAAAAATAATCGATGAAAACATAGACGTACAAATTCAGTGAATAAAACCATGCAAAATTAAGTGCTGTATTTGAACTTCATCAGAACTTGAAATGATAACTGTTAGTTGGTTGTCTAGAGCCAGGATCTGCCAAGTTATGCATGCGCTCTAGTCACTACACCACAGGTATCAGTATGATTCTATTAAAGTCCATGTGGGCATTAATGACCTGAGACATGCCTTCAATTGATTATATGAAGATAGACATTACTGATCTATCTGAATATGTCTCTCAGGCAGGTATGAGCCTTGCATTGAGCAGCATTCTGCCTTCACCAAGAATGATGCCACAGTATGAACACAAAATGATTGACTTCAAAATTTGTCCTAGTTTCTGGTGTCTTTCCAGAGGGATTCAATAATTGTCAGCATGGGAGGACATGGTTAAGACGCCACTTTACTTTGTAAAGGATGGGCTGTACTTGGCTAAGAAGTTTATCCACCACTTAGAGCCTTTTTTAGGTAATGCCAAATTGACAAACCTACCGGCATAGCAAATAAAACCCAAAGAAACCTAAAGGTACTTCTGCTCAGTGCTAGGAGTCTAAACAAAAAACTCCACACTCTACAAGCTCTCATCAATCTGGAGAATATAGACATCTGTGCCAATACTGAGACATGGTTTAAATCCAGAGAAGGTAGTCTGGTAGTGTAAGGCTTATGTGGCTTCCACACATTTAGACCAACAGATACACAGGCATGGACAAAAGGTAAAGGGGTCTTGATCAACATTAACAACAAGTATACCTGTGAGTAGGTTAAGGAAGATGATGCCCTGAAGTTTATCCACGTGCAACTCACCACAGACAAAGTCACATACCATATCCTAGCAAGCTATAGGCCACATTCCATGTCCCAAGAATCCCATAGCTCATGCATAGACCTACTGGAGACACTCACAATTAAAACAAATAGCTTATGCATGGGAAACTTTAACTACTCCTCCATAGACTGGAAAGCATACACTGCCTCAAACTCTCAGGCACAATGATTTCTGGACTTTATTAACACAAATAACCTGTACTAGATAATGCGCACACCCACCAGTATGGGAGAGAGCTGCACACCTCTCAGTGTCACATCCTCACTAGTGAGGTCAGACCACAAAGTTGTTTCCTTTAAATTAAAAGTCATCTTGGTAACCACAGCAAACCCTGTAACAGTTAGGAACTATTCCAAAGCAAACCACAACATATTAAGCGATAGTTTGTCAAACTTCAATGCCCCTCCTAATCTCAAATTCATAGCAACCTATGTGGAATTGTTCATAAAGACCCTGTACAACCATGTAAATTGCTGTATAGAGGCTGCTGTATACATTAGAAGTAAACCCCAAACAAACCCTAAAAACAAACCACACTGGTGGAATTCTAACCTTAATAGGGTATATAAAAAAAGGAAAAAAGCCATGGCTGAAGTCAGGAAGATCACTCCATGATGAAACAGGAATCTAAGAGAACTAATTAAAACCAGCAAGTCAAATTATGTGGTCAGGATAGCCTCACAGGCTAAAGACAACAACAAGAGCTTCTACAGCTATGTCCATAACCTCAAAGGCAGCACACAGAAGTGTGTTGATCTGGTGGCCAGTGGTACCACCTTGTCTGAGCAGAGCAACATAGCAAATCCACTGGCTGATAAATTCAGCTCAAACTTCACCCCATACTCCCTCACTGCCTCCCCCACAAAATACCTACAAGCATAACCGGGTCTATATTAGATGAACGACTGTTCTGGTGTTCGAATCGTAGATGGTTGACATCATATGATCGAATGTCGGAAAGGTCGAAGGTGAAAGTCAACGGCTTTTCACCAGCAGAATGGGAAATTTTCCCTTTCTGCACTGAAGTGCGTTCTCAGAGTTGGTATATTTAAGTAGGGGGTTGTGGGGGGTGCAGGGGGGCTATTTTTTTTTTATTATATAGTCGATGTTTCGAACTTTGCTCATATGTGTTCTCTCATGTGAGGTTCGAAGTTTTGAAACTTCGACTATATAATATAGATCCGCATAACCCCACAACTATAAGCAGGGGATAGGTCCTGGTGGTGCTCACTGCTCACTAAAGCTAAAATCACAGCCTCACTGGGCCTCAGCAATATTCTGGGATACCTCCTAAATAGCTTGAAACATGACCTTTCAAGACCACTTGTGTCACTTTTTAACTATAGCCTCAAAACAGGTGTTGTATCATGAAAATGGAGGACTGCAATGGTTATCCCACTTCACATGGGTGGATCATCAGTTGATCCTGGAAACTACATACTCATGAGCCTGACTAGTCTAACATGTAAAGCCATAGGAACAAATTATCATGGAAATGATCAACAAAGACATGGGCAAACTTCCGATACTTGACCCAACCTAGTTTGTAGCACCAAACGAAAACAAACTGTAAACTCTTAAAAACCGGATGGCACACGATAAGAGAGCTGAAAAACAATTTAATATTCCACAAGCAGTACGAACCAAATAATAGTAAGCGCTTTCGGCAGGTTCAAATAACCCGCCTTCTTCAGACAACCACAAGTTTGTAAAGAAGTTAACTTATACTTCTGAGTTAAAAACTTTCAACCTATTAAATTAAAATGCATTATTACAATGAGTTAAAACCATGACAACCTTAAAACGGCAACTCTGCCATACTGAAAACTGTGTATTGCTGCAAACAGACATGAAAACCAAATTGTGTCTATTATTATGATCTTCCGCCAAAGCGGAACAAGGAACATTATGACAAATATGCCTGTTACAGCATATAACATAAATTATGATGCGATCAGGTAATTGCAGATTTTGTTAGATATTAAAGGCTAAAAACTAACATTTAAAGTTGTAAATGCCAAACCTAGTTTGTCTTTGTCGAGGGAAGGTCATGCCTACTAAACTTGATGAATTTCTTTGAGAAGGTCACCAGGGCAATGAATGAGGGGAAAATTGTGCATACCACCTACCCGAACCTGGCTAAAGCATTTTATATAATATCCCACTTGACAAACTCACTGAACTGGGCATAAACCCCTACATAACTCACTGGATTGCCAGGTGGCTCACAGACAGGACCCAGTAAGTTAGGATTGGTGAGACCACCTCAACTAATAGACTGGTCATTAGTGGGGAACCTCAGGCCTCCATGCTGAGACCACTCCTATTTGGCATCTTCTTGTTAGAGGTAAAGGCTAATGTCAAGGGACTTTGGCTGACCATGTTGCCAGACAACTGCAAATTGGGAGCTGTCATAGATTCCCCCATGACACAAACATTTTACAAGAGTGTTTAAGAGAGACAAATGACTGATGCCAAAGTCCTGCATTAAAGTTCAGTGCCAAGAAATTTACCAGAAAATGGGAAAACAGACATCCATGTTAATTACACCATCAGCAAGACACCCCTAAGAGCTGACCCGGTAGTCATGGATCTGGGAACATATGTAGACAGTAATCTGGCCTTTGACTAACATGTGGCCAGAGTAGTAAGAAACTTTTTGCACATCTGAAAAACAAACAGCATCAGAACTACTAGATACAAGTATTTAGATTTTGGTTGCAACATAAATATGACATGTTGGAGAGACAGGTATCAGTCAGAAGATCCCCGTGCTAAGAAACAGTCTCCCCATCCATGTGAAGTAGAGTCCATCCCTAACTCTATTTAAGTGTAACTTTAACCAGTGGATGGGAAATAGGAAATTTACCCTGGGTCTAGCCCCCATGCCCAAACTATCACATCCCCCACATAACCTTTAGAAACTTTCTAACTAGCATACCCCCTCTGAGTAAATGCCCATGATACATAGGGACACAGTTGAGTTGGGTTGCCAGGCTAGGATTATAAAGTCCCTGGTAGTCATTAGTCTACTATTTACCTATGAACCTATGAATATCAAAAGTACTGATGGCTTGTCGGGACATAGGCATCTTAGTAGGTGGCAGATCAGCAAGTCTGCAGCCCAAGAAGACATAGAGTAAAAAAAAACAGGAAGGTGGACCAAGAAAAGCAGAGACAGTCCTCACTCTGTTAACAAATGTATTTTCTCTGGTTAGCCTGCTGGTATTAAGTAAGGTAGCTGCATCTGCCACTACCAGGCTGTTTATGGGTAGCACACCTGACATAAAGGAACCTGCTTGTAGAAGGAGGCCTTAGTAGCTGAAGGTACCAGAAAAACTGCAGGCTCTTCTCTGTAGAAGTGGTCATAAGAGCTGCACTGTTGGTGTCTTTCTGTCTCAGTAACTGTAGCATACACCTTCAGATGTATTATCACTTCAACCAGTGGTCACAAGAGCTGCACTCTTGGTCTCTTTCTCTCTCAGTAACTGTAGAATGCACCATCAGATGTAGTATCACTACAAACAGCAATCATGAGAGCTGCACTCTTAGGTCTCTCTCAGTAACTGTAGCATGCACCATCAGATGTATTATCACTACAAACAGTGGTCACGAGAGCTGCACTCTTGGGTCTCTTTCTCTCAGTAACTGTAGCAGGCACCTTTAGATGTATTATCAGTACAAGCACAGAATTGTTCTGTAGTTCCTTTACGTTATTGCCATGAACAAGGCTTGGGCACCTTGGAAAGGAGGCTTAGTTTTGACTGATGTCTGGGTTTCTGAGTTACCTTTTCATTAGGTAGTTTAATGTACGCCAGCCTGACTGTTTTCAGACTATTTTATTTTTTGGTGCTTGTTCGCCTGTACTAGCCCTCACATCCATGTATACAGACTGATATATTTTTTACATGTAAACTCCCAGTTCCCATAGAGTTGCTCTCCCGGCATCATTGCCATGCAGCACTACTTTCTTGCAATACCACGCACTATTCATTACGCCACACTTCCATTAGGGAATGGTCCCACAGGTAAGTGTTTGGACACTCAGAAACAGTAGGTATATTTTTGCTGTGCTTGTTAAGTAAAATGTAGCCTTGTACATTGATTCATAACATCATGAGCATTGCAACCACAGCTGTCTATCACTTGTAACTTTACTTGTAATTCTGACAAGCAACAAAAATATATTCCAAGTCCACTTTGCCTTGCCAAGGTAGAAGAGCAGTGATTGACAATCATATCATTATTGGAAGTCCCACTTACATACAAAGACACAAGGCACAAGATTGTACATCATAGTCTGGTGCAGTGATTGACTCCCCCACAGACTTCTTTTTGACGTCCAAGCACTACTGGCTGGGTAATCAAGCCAACACAACTGATCAGCTAGCCCAGCTTCTGAATACAGCAGCCTGATAGCTCTGCTATGGTGGAGTGGAGAGCAGTGTGGAACTTCTTACACATTCTGATAGCTGTTGAGGCATTCCTCTGACTGGTGTTAGTAAGTCTCACAGAGATTTTTTTTTCTCGTTTTGGTATTTTTTTTGTTTTATTGCATTATTCACACATGCATTTCATGCTGTCAGGACACGGGTTCAAATAGCAGAAGAAGCTTAATGAATGGCCAGATGATGTTTTAAAAGTGACTGGCAAAGAGAAAAGTTTAGTTGAAATATACTGCCAGCAGCAAAGTCAGAGGAAGTCAGAGCGCTACTAAGTATCAAGTTACAATGTGCTGAGCAAAAAGGGAATGAAACATGGTAGCAGAATGGGACAACTCAATACTGTTTCAAAGGAATCAGTACAATACAAACATCAGTAAAGCTAACCAGAGTTTTAAAACTCAACTTAGAGCAAGAATGCAGAATTTCAGAAATGAATTAAAAATATCAGCTTATCGAGAAGCATTACCAGTCTTTGATACTGATGAGGCCTGCAGTCTGGTAGAGCCAAATTGGACCATATGGGCCAAAAGAATGGGAAATTACATAACAGAAATGGGTATATTAGAAATAAACAAAAAGCTTCATGCTTCATCTTTTCTGTTTGCTTGTTGCTTTGAGACCAGGTTATGACAGAAAGCTGCCTTTTATGTAATATATTTATTTGTTTAAAAAAGTTAAAGTAAATGAATAAATCATAGTTACGTAATACATGATATACCACCACACATACCTTTCCCTCTTAGAGCAAGAAATCTGTACAAAGCCATACATAATATGGGGAACAAAAGCCCAAAAATAGGGACAATTTTTAAATATTGCTTTTACAAACTTAGAAAGTTGATAGAATAACAGGTTTAGCTGTAGCATGAATTTTCTGGAGGGTATGAAGTCTGAAACTCAAATGTCTGTCATTATTTTCTGTCTTCAGTCTTTAATGACTTGCCAGTAATTTGCCAGAAAACTACAATTTTATGAAAAATGGACCAAAAATATGAGGCAAAAATCTGGACATTCTATGAAAATCTGTACAGTTGAGAGGTATGCGGCCCCACATGAAAATGACAGATAAAAGGACAGTTAAAGTTGCATACTACTTTCCGCCTAAAAATGAGAACAGATTATACACAACTAAACAACATGTGGCTGAGAATGAAAGTCCTCTGGAAGCTCGAGTTAAGTATTACAACTTGGAGATTATGAAGGAACCCTGCAAGTTTCATAAATACAAACCATCAGTGTAGAGAAGAGACAGAGAGAGGGGGCAGACATACAGAAAGCATAATAAACATGCTAACACTCAGTTATGCTGGCACTGAATCCAGCAGCTGTATAACTGCATTGTTTAAATGCTGTAATGTCCTCATTGTAGTGGCACCATTACATCATCCCAAATATATTGATGTCATTCAACAAAAGGCCTCTCATTTAAAAGAGGGGGTTGATTGCTGCTCTCCTTCAACTTTCAAATCCGTCTCCTTTTACCATGGTCGAAAAACATGGAGCAGGCAGAATCATGCCAGCTGACCTCCAATCTAAACATGCATGGTCTACAACACTCTCAACAGCATAGTTTCAGAATGGAACATAAAAGATGGGCAGGGTGGCTAGTAATGTGTGATGTTATGGACAATGGCAAACGTAAACAGTTTTCACTGACTTTACAAAATATTTCAACAAAGTTAAACATGGTCACAAGAATTATCTCATCTACTCTAGTTAAATGGGCAAAGCATCTGAGTGGAATATCCTGCCAAGAGTAATCAAATGCACCTTCTCTTACTCAGAGCAAATTAAAATACGTGTTCCTCATGGCTGCATGGTTGAGTCCACTGATTTTCATTGTTTTCATAATATATATAATTCCATATATATATATATTTAAAAACATGTGTATAAAAACTATTTATACTAACTCATTGAAATATGTAACAACATATAAAAAAATACATATCAAAAGCATTTTTGAAAAAACACACTTGGTAACAATGTATTATAGTGACTATGCTAAAATTATTTTGTGGCTGTAATGCTTGTATGGACGTGCTCCTAAAAATGGCTTTAAAGTAACCTTCTCATTAAGTCGTCTCCCTTTATGTGCCTGTAGTCTCATGATCCACCGATTTTCACATTCTTCAGTATAATTTTTTATATTACCTAATCTATTAGTCCTTTTCACTAACTGTACTACACTGAACCTAAAATAATGTGAGGTACCTACACTTAAAATGTGCCTGGCTAGGGCATTATGGTCATCTTCTTTATTAATGGCATATATGTGTTCTCTTACATGTTCTCTGAGGCTTCTATTCATCTTGCCTACATAGAAGCAACCACATACTTGGCACACAGCCAAATAAACTAAATCTCTGGACCTGCAGTCAGCATAGAAATCAAAGTTGAACACCTTACCTGTATCAGCATGAGTATAGGTACTATTCCCTGACATATAAACACATTGGTTGCAATTTCTACAAGGTAACGTGCCCTTCCTATTTGATAGAAGTATATTGTTGGCATTATTTTCATAACAAAGCAACCTTTTTAGAGATCTCATATTTCTATAGGTAAAATTTGGTCTTTCACCTACTATATCACAGATACTATCATCACTAGTTAGAATACTCCAATTCCTAGTTACTATGTCCTTAATTTTCGTATTCATATTTGAATATGGTATGGTTATCCTATTAACATTAGTGCTAGAGTCTCTCTTCCCTTCACTTATATTGTGGCCTTCAGATCTATTTAGATAGGGTCTCCCTCTTCCCTTTCTCATATTGGTGTTCTCAGTGTAAATATTACTAACTTCTTTCCTATTATAACCTCTTGCTAAAAAATTTTTAGCTAGTGTCTCTTTTTTATCACTGAAATTACTATCTTCAGTTGTAAGGCGGGAAATTCTCAGAGTTTGACTTTCTACAATATTACTGTATATATGCTGGGGATACATGCTCCTATGATGTAAAATGTTGTTTCTCCAACATGATTTCCTATATATCTCTGAATGCATTTCATTACCCTTTTTCATTATTTGCACATCCAAAAACTCTGTCATATTATTCGAGCTTTTGTATTCAAATCTCAAAAAATTGGTTGTACCATTTATATAATCCATGAACTTAATAAGTTCATCTCTGGTTCTGATACCAATTGTCTTTTGAGAGGTGTTGCTGTAATGCCTATAAATCCACTGTTAAAGTTTACTTCACAAGATCTAACTAAAGATGGACATGATACTGTTAGTATTGACAGAAATATAGAAGTTATCCAGCTTACACGCAAGCTGGAGAATACCTTACATAAGTTAAGAATAACACAATGGCAACGGCAACACATGGAGGCATGTCTGCAATTTAAAGTGGTGCCTAGAGGACTCAGGGTCCTTAAGATGCCTACGTTTGGCACCACTTATCCTGACCTCCTAACAAAGTGGCAGAAGTTAAACAGAACTGTTAGCAGTACCAATAGCACGGCCTGTAGTTGACGTTGCACGCGATGACGTCACACCTGCTTGAGCGTCTATTCTCGTAGAATTTGAAGGCTCTGTATGTCTAGAATGAATACTGTGAGTATTCTGATTACTTGCATTATGAATGGTCTCTCTCGGCCAAGAAAAGACGTGACCGACACGGAAATCATTGTAGTCACGCTCCAATTTTTTCTTCTTTTCTAGCAACTGTTTGTTATCTAAAGTGGATAACTGAAGTGAAATGTCTGCTATAAAAGTGTCCATTTCATCAGAGTTCATGCATTTTTTTAATTCAGTCTCCATTGTATTTATCTCTTTCAATAAATTTATCTCTATGAGTCCATACTGTTCAATTAACAAATTCATATATCCATAGCTAACATGTAAATTTAACTTCTGCCACTTTGTTAGGAGGTCAGGATAAGTGGTGCCAAACGTAGGCATCTTAAGGACCCTGAGTCCTCTAGGCACCACTTTAAATTGCAGACATGCCTCCATGTGTTGCCGTTGCCATTGTGTTATTCTTAACTTATGTAAGGTATTCTCCAGCTTGCGTGTAAGCTGGATAACTTCTATATTTCTGTCAATACTAACAGTATCATGTCCATCTTTAGTTAGATCTTGTGAAGTAAACTTTAACAGTGGATTTATAGGCATTACAGCAACACCTCTCAAAAGACAGTTGGTATCAGAACCAGAGATGAACTTATTAAGTTCATGGATTATATAAATGGTACAACCAATTTTTTGAGATTTGAATACAAAAGCTCGAATAATATGATAGAGTTTTTGGATGTGCAAATAATGAAAAAGGGTAATGAAATGCATTCAGAGATATATAGGAAATCATGTTGGAGAAACAATATTTTACATCGTAGGAGCATGCATCCCCAGCATATATATAGTAATATTGTAGAAAGTCAAACTCTGAGAATTTCCCGCCTTACAACTGAAGATAGTAATTTCAGTGATAAAAAAGAGACACTAGCTAAAAATATTTTAGCAAGAGGTTATAATAGGAAAGAAGTTAGTAATATTTACACTGAGAACACCAATATGAGAAAAGGAAGAGGGAGACCCTATCTAAATAGATCTGAAGGCCACAATATAAGTGAAGGGAAGAGAGAATCTAGCACTAATGTAAATAGGATAACCATACCATATTCAAATATGAATATGAAAATTAAGGACATAGTAACTAGGAATTGGAGTATTCTAACTAGTGATGATAGTATCTCTGATATAGTAGGTGAAAGACCAAATTTTACCTATAGAAATATGAGATCTCTAAAAAGGTTGCTTTGTTATGAAAATAATGCCAACAATATACTTCTATCAAATAGGAAGGGCACGTTACCTTGTAGAAATTGCAACCAATGTGTTTATATGTCAGGGAATAGTACCTATACTCATGCTGATACAGGTAAGGTGTTCAGTTTTGATTTCTATGCTGACTGCAGGTCCAGAGATTTAGTTTATTTGGCTGTGTGCCATGTATGTGGTTGCTTCTATGTAGGCAAGATGAATAGAAGCCTCAGAGAACGTGTAAGAGAACACATATATGCCATTAATAAAGAAGATGACCATAATCCCTAGCCAGGCACATTTTAAGTGTAGGTACCTCACATTATTTTAGGTTCAGTGTAGTACAGTTAGTGAAAAGGACTAATAGATTAGGTAATATAAAAAATTATACTGAAGAATGTGAAAATCGGTGGATCATGAGACTACAGGCACATAAAGGGAGAGGACTTAATGAGAAGGTTACTTTAAAGCCATTTTTAGGAGCACGTCCATACAAGCGTTAGAGCCACAAAATAATTTTAGCATAGTCACTATAATACATTGTTACCAAGTGTGTTTTTTCAAAAATGCTTTTGATATGTATTTTCTTATATGTTGTTACATATTTCAATGAGTTAGTATAAATAGTTTTTATACACGTTTTTAAATATATATATATATATATATATATATATATATATATATATATATAGTTTTGGCAAGAGGTATTTCTTTTTAGGCACACACAATTGTGAATACACTTTTATTTTGAAAGTGATGAAACTGACCATTTCACACTAGTATTTTGATTGGTTGTTCTTAATTGGTGAATGCTTTTAAAGACGTTTGTGAATATATTTGTTTTATACATCTGATGAAGCATTTGTAACAATGCGAAAGCGCTTACTACTGCAGTGAATAAAGGATTTTTTATCAGCTGTGGAGAGCATCATGTGTTGTTTATACTACTATTTTCTCATTCGGAAGGTGGCTCTTTATCCAGGACTGTTTGTTATACTTTTAAAGGAATAGCAAGGTTGAAGTCATTGATAAATATTGAGAAAAGGAGGGGGCCCAATATAGAGCCCTGAGGAACACCTAGGGTAACTGGGAGATGGGATGAGAGGTTGTTGTCCCATAGCACTGCCTTCTGTGTATTATCAAGGTAGGACTGGAACCATTTTACAGTCTTTGTGTCCAGAGAGAAGGATTTTAGAATATTGAGAAGTAAGTGGTGGTTGACCATGTTGAATGCTTTTGAAAGGTTGATGAAAAGTGCTGAAGAGAGAAGATTGTTATTATGGTTTTTATTGATGCTGTCAGTGAAGGATAGGAGTGCAGTTGTTGTATTGTGGAAAGGCCTGAAGCCATGCTGAGATTTGGCCAGTAAATTATTCTGGAGTAGGTGGTCTAGTAACTGTTTGTGGATGCACTTTTCCATTATTTTAGCTAATGGGGAAAGCAGAGCTATGGGTCGATAGTTAGAATATTCTCTGGAGTTTCCACACTTGTGTAGGGGGATAACGTAGAAGATTTTCCAGATGGTGGGAATAGTGCTTTCTTGTATGGTTCTATTTTTCAGCAATGATACAGGATAAGCTATGACTTTGGCTGCCTTTTGCAGGTATTCAGCAGGTAGCTGGTCAGCTGAGGGTGTAGTAGGTTTTAGTTTACTTAAGAGGTTGCAGATGAGGTAAGTTGGGACAGGTTGCAGGTTTAGAGTTGGGAGAGAGTTAGTAGTATTGGTTGGAAGGGCAGAACTATCGGCTGTTAGTTGATTAGCAAGTGTTTGGATGGTCTCAGGGAAGAAGGTATTAAAAGCATTAGCAGTTTGCTTGGATTGTCGGAATTTGATCCTACAGGGGGTGGTGTTGCGGATTGGCCTGGTTGAAGTAGTCTGTTTATGCTAGCCCAGAACTTTTGTGGATTATTTTGGTTGGTCTGTTGGAGGTGGAAGTAAAAGCTTTTTTAATCTTCTAGTATAACTTTCTTAGTCTCATTTCTTTTTTGCCTGAATTGTTGTTGGTCTACGGGGTTTTTAGTTGTTCTCCATAGTGCCCAAACTTTATTTCTCTGTTGAATTTTCTGTCTGGTTTTCTTTGTAAGCCATGAGTCGGGTTTAGATTTAATTGTGATGGAAAGCTTTGGTGCATGGTGGTTAAGGATTGTTAAGAATTTTGAGTTAAAGTAGTTTGTTGCTTCGTCAAGTGGGAGGTATTTTATAGATGACCAATCACATTCTTTTAGTTCAGCTTGGAAGTTATTGGGGTTAACGTTTCTGTTGCTTCTTATTGTTTTATATATGGTTGAGTTGTGTGAGCTCGACCTTTACAAGCTGACAAAGGACATGGCTTGAATGACAGGGTTTCGTTGAAGCCCTTTCTGCTTGATCGTCCACTACCACATTGACACATATCTTTTTCGTTCTATCCATTAGTAACCAGCTGTTGAATGTATTTATTTATATATATGTGTTTATATATTCTGAATAAATAAGAGCTTAGAGTATTATACTTTATTACTTATGGTTTATTTATAGTTTTTAATTTTATTATGCTTGTATTATAAACATATATATTTTTATGAATGTAAGTTATGTTAAGTAGTTTTAAATGACAGTGTTCTATATATAATATATATATATATATATATATATATATATATGACATTTATCACAAGTCTTTTTATGTTTGTTTTAGGTTTTAAACTGTTTGTATAATAATGAAGTATGACAATTTCTTGTTGTATTTTAACGAGCTCTATCATGTGGTTGTGTACACAGTAATTGATTGACTGTTAGATTATTGGAGCAGATATTTAAATGGTTATTATGAGCTTTTTAACAGTTGAAGTCTGAGGACTTTTATTGGATATTTTATTTGTTTTTGAAGGTACTTTACCCTTGGAGTATTTCTGTTGCTTTTTGTTTTTTTTGAGCTCGACCTTTGCATGATTATGTAAGTGAGAGAATGGTCACTTACATCGTCAGGGAGGGTTCCTACATTATAGAGTTGTTGGTGCTTATTTATTAGAATCCAGTCTAGGATGGATTCTTTGTTATTGGGTTTATTCATTCTGGTTAGGGAGTTAATTGTTTGTGAGAAGCCATTAAGGTTAATATGGGAGGTTGGTGATTCAGTAGAGCAGTCCTTCCAGTCTATATTAAAGCCTCCAAGAATTATTGTCTTTTGGGGAATTTTTGTGGAGAGTTCAGCAAGGATACCTTCCAGAGTGGTGATGTTGTTACCAGGGGGCAAGTAGATACATATTATATTTAGGGATTTGCTGGGATTAAGTTGAAGTTTGGTGCTAATGATTTCTGCATTGTTTTTAGAAGAGGAACCAAGATCTAGTATAGATATCTGTAGCCCTTCTTTATAGAGGATAGCAACACCCCCTCCTTTTTTTACTTTGCGGTCTTGTCTCAAGATGTTGTACCCAGATGGAATCATATGTAATCATGCATTATAAATTATCATAAATATCATAAATGGTATCACAATTATTCTCATTAGAATTAATACATAATTGTCGACCATGGGATGGGTAACGCCAATCAAATGCCAAATGGGAGAGGTTATTTCAAGCACCAAAAGGGAAATTGGTTAGGCTTAAAATGGTCTGCAAGGGCAGCTAACCTTATACTTACCTATGAGCCTATAAAATAGAACAGATGCAGACATAAACCCACAGAAAGTGATCTCTTGTCTCAAAACAAGTATAAGTTAAAGCAACTCTAAAAAACAGTTAAACTAGTACAAAATAGTTGTATCAGTAAAGAACCAAACTTTATAAAGTAAACAGAACTGAGCATCTTTGACAGAAAACAACCAGAAATCATGATGCGACTATAGAACAGAGATTAAGGTGCAGCTGTTCATATAGGAAATGACGTTGCACTTGTGCAGCCTGTTTTGCGTGGTACACAAGCCAGGACATATTGATGTAACAGTGACATGCCTCTGCAACTGAAATAAATCTTTACAGCAATTGTAACACTAAACTCAAAAAAAAAAAAAAAAAAAAAAAGATTTTAGCATAGTTCATTGTTGTCACCTGAACATGAATGCCATTGATAAGATGTCACATAGTAGCTAGTCAGAAGTGATTATGAACTTGCGTGCCACTAAGAACATCCAAATAATGCATCCAGAAGCAGTAACACAGAAAATAATGCCTCCAGAAACAGGAACAATTCAACAAATTATTTCAATAAATTGGAATGTTAACAACATTTAAAGTAAAATTGCATACAGAGAAGACAGTACAATCATTATGTCAATCACATAGAATAATTCCATTCCACATCAAGGCTAAAATGGAAAAGGAACTCAAAGAATTGGTAAAAGCAGATTTTAGTAAGTGAATGACAGGGCCAGTTTCACCTGTGTCATCAATGAATTTATAGACAAAACTGTAATGACATGAGAATATGTTCTGATATACAATATACTAATAGTGCAATTTCAAGAAAGAATGACTTTTTCACAATACATACCCACAGCTAGATCTTCCAGATGGAGAATACAAGACTCTACACAGTTTCCTCTCCAAATTATTTATGTGTTATTTCCTAAAAATATAAATTTAAATAACTTTTGAACATATTGCAATGAGTGCCATCTTTGTAGTAGAAAGACCATCCCAAATTGAAAATATTGATCTCATTTTGAATCTAATTGATGTGCCATCTTCTCCTAACAAATAAATTGTTAATCCATTACAAAAAGTTGTATTTACACCAAACCTGCTTAAGTTACTTAGCAGTAATTTGTGAACTGTTCAGTCAAATATGTGGCTTAGTACTGTATATATTTTGCATTCAGTTTTCCACATTCCTAGACATTTCATCCCAGAAATATATCAAGTTTGATGACTGTGGAGTAATCTTTACCAAAATTATATTGATGAAAATCAGAAAATTGCATTTCTATAAAATAATCTATAATTTGTTTACCAATAATTGTCTCTGTTTGCTTTGATAGCACATAATAAAGCGGTTTAGATGATGGATGTTATATTTCTTATTCCTTTCCTGTGGCTTGTACAGCCCACTAGTGGAAGCTCTCACTGATTCAGCATTTTCCCTGCAGACTAATATTAAATCAGCATCTTAGAACAGAGATCAGACCAAGTCAGTTCTTTCAACACGTCTACACATTTGGTTGCTTTTTTTAAGTTTGACAAAACAGCTTCTCTTTGATGTTCTTGAATCTCAAAACTCAAGAACTATTCCATCACTGTAAATTAGATGTGTAAACAATGTGGAGTGCAAACAATTCACTCAAACTAAGATTCACCGAAAGGAGGAAACTGTCTTTCCCAAAAGTGCAGTGACTTCTAAGTTGATTATGGTAAGTAAATGGACACAGAGAGTGAAACTCCTTGCACAGAGATGCGAGGGAGTTGTTCCCATTTAAAAATATAACCTTGGATTCCTCTTCAAATTAATTGTTTTATTAGTATGATAGCATGGAATCAAATGCTTGTCTGTGTATCTAGGCCCTACTCATCCTTAGATGTAAAGGTTATATTTTCTGACATATTTTCTTCAAAATTGAAATAGTTATCACATTATTGTATGAGTAGCAGTTTATTTATATGTTGTCTCTCACTATTCACTGATTTTATATCACTTTTTTATCTTGTCTCAGAGATTTTCGGAAGGAGAACAAACTTTTCTATTCTCATTTTCTTAAATTTTCTTTTTTTTTTCTAATGGTTATTTTAATTCCATGCATATTTGTTTATATTTTGTCTTGGTATGTTCACACTATGTTGTTTCCATTTCATTTCCCCCTCCTCACCTCTGTCGGACCCTATCCGATGGCTGTACTACCTGCATTCAGTCAGCTTATTCATTTTGCAGGGCAGGGGCTGGGCAGCCTCAGTCTTGATAAGAGCATACAGCCATCTTCTTTCTGTCTGGGAAGCTCTAACAGTTTATCTGTTCCTTTACAGGTGAGTTAAGTGGCAGGGATGAGAGTCCTGTAGAGTGGGCTGCCCCTACAGCTCCCATCTATGTGGCATGTTCTTGAGTTCCACATCATTGTCTACCTTAGGGAAGTATATATGTCTTTAGTTACAATCTGTTTCCTGATCTGTTTTCTACTATGCACCACTTGGCAGTATATGTTCATGCCATATGGTTGTAAAACCTAATGGTTCTGCTTGTTATCACCCATATGGTGAGCCAGAGCCCCCCCCCCCCCTGCATTGGAATGGTTGAGCCAACAGCAGCTTTTTTTCTATTGCCAGTGTCACTAATCAAAGGCAGCTCATCTGGGTCTGAGTAAGAGCTTTATCTCTCTACGCCAATGTGGTGGGCTTATCTTATTTATCTTTCTTGAGTATGCCATGAATTTTAATTCTTTACTAATAGGCCTTACTTGTTATTGTCTTTAGAAAAAAAAACATTGCTCTATAAGAAACAAGTGCCTCCCTTATAAAAGATTTTATTTTTAGACATGGCCCAGAGATTATCCAAGTATTTGTTTAGCATGTCGTATGCTAGGTCCAGTTATGTGAAAAATTAATTTTGTTATGAACAGTTTTCTGACAGGAATAAAATATACAAGTCCCAATGGTGTTTTTGGTTTAGCCATATAATATCAACCTTCTAAGAAGTGTTTAAAGAATTAATGATTACTGTTAGCTATTAGTTGTGCTATTATATAAATTACTATTCAGTAAAAGATTCTGCTCTAATAACTCCTGAAACCATACATTCCAAGTCTAAGTCACACAACAGAATATCAAAACAGGGAAGACTGGGGTTAACACGCAGCTTACTAGATGTTTTTTTCCCTGTTCATTCTGTGTTGTAAAGTTAGATGTTTGATATCACTTGTCAACTAAATTTAATCACTTGGCAGGAAGCTAAGTTTAGTGCTGTAAAGTGTAATTCTTAAGATTGTGGTGATGGAACAGGAGAAACAATTAAAGGTAAAGTGGCCTGCATGAGAAGATGGATATTGGGAAGATCATGTAGCAGGTCTTTGGCCTGGTAATGATGCAAATTATGGTGATAAAGAGACTGTCACTTAGTGTTGTTAGTGTGGCCCTGGAATGTATAATGCATTTAAGGCTTTTGCTTTCAGTATGACTCTGTGGATCTAAAAGTTTAAGATCATGAAGGAGAGCAATTGTTCTTACCATCTGTAAAGCAAAAGGTTGTTGATGGCCCTAAAGAGTTTTGTAGCGTGGCTGTCTGTTATTTTTTCCTGATGGGTATGGCTGGGCTAATTTAAAGAAAAGTTGGACTGTACAGAGTGCCTGTTTGGTGATTTGTCCACTGAATAGGTACCTATTTGATATAAGCACAAATAGAATTTATTGAAACTTTAGTGAAACGGAGGAAGAGGAGGTAGGATAGTGGTGTAACTCCAGTCAATATGTACTAATCGTTATAACTGATTGGCTAGATGCCCATGAAACTCTGGGCATAATTTTGACATGTGAATTGTATATGGAGTAGGACTTACAAGGTCATTGTGAAGGGGGAGGAGTACAAGGTGTGAAATTTTCAGTACCAAGTTGTTACAGTAAAATAGTCCAGATCGGTATTATTTGAGTGCTTGAGGGTTATAGAATGCAGAGTGAGAAGCACAGCATACAATGAGGATACCCGTATTTAGTTGTAGATGGTCTACTGATAAGGATATATGTTATATATTGATAGTCGATGGACTTGTTATTGGAGTGTTGAAGATGGGTAATATTAAGATTAAAGCTATATTAAATGATTATAAAATGTTAGTGTATTGGATACTATCCTGTTGTAAGCAAGGCTTTTGACTTCAGAGTGAATACTGAAGATGGAATATGAGATGTGGTTAGGAGGGATGGTATATAGATAAAAGAGAGTAATATGTTGGTTAATAAATTCCTGGCCATGTCTGTTCTTGACTTTAAGATATTTGTGGGATGTTTTAACACTGTATGTGTTAAACGATTTAGTCACAAATGATGTATACAGTTTTCTACAAGAACAGTAATAGGAAGGCCTATATCCCATGTTTCATATAACTGAGTTAAGCACTGCTGTGTCAAGACACATGTAGGTCATATGCGATGCTGGATTAATATGTCTGTATCGTTATTCAATATTCATGCTGATTGTTGGTATGATTAAAGCTGCTTATCTAACAGATATTATGGGATTAATTATTGTAATGTGTGACTGGTACAGGAATGTTATGGCTTAATAGAGATAACTTTTGATTGGCCTGGTCATTACCTGCTGGTAACGGTCCAGCCAGAAGCTTGTGACCAATCACTACTTGGGATGGTGCTTGTATATGTCATAATGAGCAAAAAATATATATACTGAAAGAGCTTGAATGTGATAAGTGCAGATGAGCCCTGTTATCAGTCTAGGGAAGCCTTTTCCTCACATTCAAATATAGAACAGAGAGGGCCATCAGTGTCCAAATTTCACCAGTGGTGGTATCGACTCTTCTTTTCCCAGACTGTAGGGCTAGAAATGCTAATGACTATAAGTAAAGTTAAAGAATAAGTAGCTCAGCATATTCAGGCAGAAACACACTGAAAAGAAGATGATGCAAGTCCTTTATTATTCCACTGCATGATAAAGGAACAAGGCCATTAAACTGGTTTAAATGCAGACTGCATCTTCAGCAGTAACTAGCTGAGCTGTTTGTTGTTTACCAGTTTGTTCTAGGCTTGTGATATTCTCTGCTTTGGTTCTCAGGCCATGTAACCTTTTGGGTTTATATAAAGAAAATTTGTAGAGTGTCACATATTTACTCAGCACACCACACTTGTTCCACCAGCACTAGTAATATATGCTACTGTTCCCTGCACTCACTTTGCACACATAGTTTATCTGAAATACACAGCTATGACAACTATAGTCCTAACTTTACGCTGCATGTCCTGTCTTTACACTGTATATACTAGTGCATTTGCTGACCATGCTATCCCTTCTGTGAAATGTGTACCCACTTTCATGTGTGTGTGCTGAAGGCTAGTGTGAACACAGACTGACAGAATCAAGTGGACATCCCTAGTACCTACTCAGCATGGTTTGCACCTGTTCTCCAGCAAGGCTTGGCATAGCAGCACCAGACCACCTCTGTCGTCCCTGTGTGGGTGAATCAACTTTTAGTACACTTCCCACCCTTGCTGCTGGTTCCTCCAGTCTCAGGTCTTCTGGGATATGATTAGAGTTTATGCTTTTATATCACAGAGATGCATATATATATATATATATATATATATATATATATATATATATATATATATATATATATATATATATATATGCTATTTTGATGTCTTCCATACTACTAGTGGCAAGCTATAATTACAATAAGTTATAAAACTTCTTGTTTCACAAAAGTCTAAGGGAGGACTTTCTAAAGCATGAAGTATACAGCATTTTTTTTGTATTATGTTTAACTGTTCTGCACTCAGATAAAAACAAGTAGTTATAGTGCCAGGCAGGACATCTGTAGATTCATGTGGTAAACAGAAATTATAATGCAATGATCTGATAGAATGGAAGCTGCGATTTTAATGCTGTTTACTATACACTTAACATTTTTGAATTGTAATCTCTGTTTTACTTTGAGCCACATGTGAATTTCAGATATGAGTATATTATGGGAAGTAGGCACTGGGACAGTACTAAAAAAAAACATTGTCATGTGTTACATCCAGTATATGCAATATTGCTGGAGATGGAAATCTTGTGTATTTTAAAAGAGATGAATTATGATTTGAGAAATGGCTGTAAAATGTACCATTTAATATCGTGAGAATATAGATACATATATGGACAATTTGCAATGGAAAGTCAACCAGCATGTTTTAGGGAGGTGGGTAAAAACCAGAGTATCCAGACAAAAACCTATGCAGACATGAAAGTAACATGGATTATAAAGAGAGTAACATGGCTTCAAGGTGAACCACAGAAACTAGAGGCACTAACTAATCACTGAACCACCATGTAGTTTATCACCCTTCACAGAATTTAAAATTATTCTACTAAGAAGAACTCTAGAATGTCCTTTATAGTTAAATCCAGATGCCAATACAAGATGGCTAATGTGAAAGTATCCCTCTTGTACATGATGGGTTTCTTTTTTGCCATGATGAATCATCTTTTCAGAATAGTCATTGATAAGATGAACTCTGCAATGTGTGTTTGTTTTTTCAGGGGTTCATTCCAGCCTCTCAAAGTTGGGGTAAAAGATGATGAAACTAATTGGGAATTTCTGGACAAATTTAGCCTATAAAAATATGAATGGTTCCCAATTATTGAAAAAAAAATAAAATTGGGTCCCATGTAACTGCCAACCCACTGGTTGATTGTCACGCTTTGCAATAACTCTGCCCATTTTTTCTCAATCAGCCGAGAACCATGTTCAGCATGACCACCATTCATACAGCCATCATAGGGTTTTGTTATGCTAGCCCTAGCATTACCCTCTGTATGACCACATGGCTCCCAAAAGTGGACATTCAGTGGAGTAGTGAGAGTGCTTCACAAACACTTCCATGGGTAGTGCTACTCCCTTTATCCCTCCTGAAAGCAGGTGGCTCTGCTCATCTTCCACCTTCAGCCCCCAAAACCTTGATGCTGGGAGAGGTATGCAGGCATTGCCTTCTCATTCATTTTCCTTCCCAGCCAGCTTCTTCTGTGCACAGGTTGTTAATCACACTAGGATCATCTCAGTCATAATTATGGTTTCATCTCTTTAAGCCATGGAGCTACGAAGCAATTTCCACATGAAACATGGCAAAGTCAGTTGTCCTTCTCTATTACAGGTTCATAGGTTAGTACTAGGCTATCAGCCCTAGGGCCTATACAAGCATAGCCATAACAATTCCCTGGCTGTTTCTTCCCACAATATTTACTTCCCTGGACCCTTGTGTAGCAGGGCTACTGACGTGATTCCCCGGGGTGAATTTCCTATCTCTCATCCAGTCGTCAAGGGTCCTTTTGAAGATGGCCAAGGAGGCTCTCTGCTTGACATGTATGGGCCATCTATTCCAGAGTCTGGGGACTCTTTGGGTCAGGACCCTATTGTGATGACAAGGTTTAGATCCCTGGAGTGTGTGGCTCTGAGGAATTGGGATTTCTTTAGGTGTAGCATGTCCAACAGCTCTGGGTTTGACATGGCCTTGTATGTTAAGCAGAGATCACCTCTGAGTAGACGATATGCTACAGAGTATAACTGGAGTTTTTTTAAATGGTCAGCATAGGGCATCTGCTTTAGGCCTGTGATTATTTTAGTGAGGTATTTCTGCGGCCTTTCCAATTGTTGCAGATGTCTTGAGAGGGGGACGTTGTATTCTGTAATGAGTTTAATGAGGGATGAGTACAGTGAGACAATGGATAAAAAGCCCGTAGAGTTGAGGTGTGCCATGTAGAAGGATTTCCTGACTGTTGTGGCGATGTGGTTATCGAAGGTGAGACCACTGTCCACCTGTGTCCCTAAGTCTCTTATCACACTTTCGGTGTTTAGTGTACTGCCACTTATGTGGTAATTCATGGGTACATGTTTTTTCCCAAAGGGGATAACTATACATTTCTTGGCATTGAGCTTGAGCCCATGGCTCTGGCACCAAGCATCTGTTTCTGTAAGGCCCTTTTGTAGAATATCCACATCAATCATAAGTAATAATAATATTAATCATAATAAATAAACAAATAAATAAAATGTCTGGTCCTGGAATAAAAGTTTTGTATAATATTTTTTATCCTATATTTCACCCTGAAGAGTATGAAAAGCTACCCAAAAGCTAATATCTGTTTTTCTTCGCTCATAAAGCTGTTTTGGGTAACGTATGATGTGAAGTAAAGAAGATCGGTTTATGGTTTGCAAGAATGAAAAAATGTGTTTGTTGTGGGTGGTCTTTGACATCCATTCATGTTATATATGTATTAAAACATATAGTTTAATAAGATAATGAGTTGTTCAAGCACATTACTGAGACTGGTAACAAGACCAAGACTTATGAAGAAATATCCTTTTAATAAAATTAGAATTCATCTATAAATTGTGAAAAAAAAAAAACAATCAAAACTATAACATCTGGAGTCCAAAACTGGGTTAAAAGCAAATTCTACACAATATCTAGAACAAAATATCCCATAGTTAAATGACATCCTTTGAAGTGTTATGGTTCCAAAACTAAATATACATTATTCTCTAACAGACAATTATGAACCTTTAAGTTGTCTGAAATGCATTACAAAATGAATTCCATGCATATTTGTAGAAGATATTCAAATAAAATTACTAGGTTTAAAAAACTCAATGTGCTGTTCCTTTGCAAAACGTGATAAACATTATGCTTATTCCATATAACAAGACTAAAGGAACTTTGTTTAGTTAGTACCTCGAAGTTATGGCTATTCTGAAGCAAAATTGTACTACCCAGGAGATACCTATGAAATAATCATCAGTAATCATCAACATTCATCAGTAATGCTTCAACATCAGCAGATTCAGCATCTTTAATAAAGATCAAAATAATATAAAATGAAATGTTTTTTCAGGGATCTCCCCCACCCATTATTATTAGCCTCTCTACATACTCCATTGATCTTGAATCTTTAGTCAACAAAGTAATGTTTGTGAAGAAACTTACCAAACAAGTCCAATAGTAAAATTAATATCCTTCCAGGTCTCTGATTTTATATAAAAATCATATGTCCATTGTGAGTATTTTTTTATAAAATGTTTCACATTTATAGAAGGATTTAAATGCAAATTCTTTCCTTAGTGAATTATAAGAATTATGTTCTAATCATATTGGTAGCTAACAATTATGTGAGCTGATGCATCAATAATAAATATGTCCATTATTAATAATATACATCATTTATATTAGCAAAACTATAATTTGTCAAAGTCAAAGATAAGCCTGATACTTATGATGGAATTGTTATAGTAAGTATAATTGGGTGGAAAAATAACATTCAAAGTAATGATTTTATCTATTTTATGTCAAGTATGGGTGACAAAATGGGGCAGTAGTTACTATTGCTATGTTCTAGAGCTTGGTTCATTGATTTAGTTCTTAGTGTTCCTTGTGTGTGGAGCCTGGATGTTCCCCTGTGTCTGCTGAAGTAGTTCCCTCTAATGTTAAAAGGTAAGTTGATCAGTAAATTGGAATTTTTTTCAAACAAAACTATGTGTGTGTGTGTGTGTGTGTGTGTGTGTGTGTGTGTGTGTGTGTGTGTGTGTGTGTGTGTGTGTGTGTGTGTGTGTGTGTGTGTGTGTGTGTGATTGTGTCTATCCTGTTCAGGGTTGGTTTTCTGCTTTAAACCCTTTGCTCGCTAGGAGAGACTCCAAAATAAAATGGCCTTGCAGAAGTTAAAAATGATAAATGAAAAAGAATGAATGAATAGTTTAAATGTATACAAATGCAAATCAGGTAACATTGTTCATGTTTTTAGTTAAGTATTCATGTGAAAATATGGGTGTTACTACATTCCAAGCAGCATATAAGCATGTAGTATAGCAGCATTTTATCATAGTATAAGTCCTAGTTTTATATATAAGGTTAACAAATCTGATGATGTTGATAGTTTGATAACCAACTGCTTTGGGTATTTATAAATGCTTGCCTTTGAATTTACAGTCATGGTTACAGTCAAGTAACCATACTTAATTAACAAGCCTAGACATTTTTACAATTACCCTCATGAGTTGGATAGGTATCTTTTCTCTTTCCTTTTAATAAGAATATTAAAATCTAGGCCTTAATTACAAGAAAGTATTAAGTAATTGATTATCCTTTAAAATGGCTAATGAACTAACAGATCTAGAGTGATTTGTACCTATTAATATTTTAAAATGCGACAGTAATATTCCATTCATTTAGATAATAGTTTAAAGACTTTAGTACCTGGAGTTCCAGGTGGCCCTCTTAATGTTCACTTAAAATGCTACAGTGTTTCACTTTAACTTCATTAAAGTTGCACTGAAGAAATTTCAGTATTAAATGTAGCACATTCAAAAATGATTATTTGGCTCTCCACCAGATTTAAAACATTAGGTTGAAAAACAAGTACATTTAATTGTTGACATTCAGCAAAGTTTAGCACCTAATACATTTTTCAAATAATTTGTATTGTGTCATAAAATATGACCATTTTGTTTAAGAAAATTCAAAGAAAATAAGTCTAGTAGAAGATGTATAAATATTTTGTAGTATAGTCCCACTATGATATCTCTTAATTCATCAGTTAAAATTTAACAGGCTCTTTCTTTTAACAGTTTATTTGATACATTTAATTTCCTCACTATCTAATAGAATTTGTTGTAGTCACTGTTTCTGTTTTGTTGTACTGTTTACTGTCTCTTTAAGTGAGCTCATGTATATTAATAAGCAAGTTGGACCAAGCAGTTTACCAGCATGAGCAACTTGCCTGTGGTTAGCACAGAAAGCTGAAATGAGTGGGAAATGTAAGAGTAAATGTAAATGTGTAAGAATGGGGAGTCAGAGTGGGAGGAGGAATGGCATGTGGGTGTACAGTGGGCAGAGAGTGAAAGAGTAATTGTTGCCTTCAAGCCATGCTATGCAGCATTCCTTCTAGGTCTTGAATCATCTGCAAACCATTCTGACAACTTACCAAAATATTCTGCCATACCAACTCTATCAGAACCTGTAACAACCTACAAATAACCCGGAAATGCACATTGTAGGTAGCACCAGCGATTTGTCAGGCATCCTACACGATAACTCACTTTGGACTGAATGACAGTCCTATCTTTACAGCATGCATTTCATCTCACCTCACCTCCATGGCTCCCTGTTACCATGAAATCTTATTGTTAAATATCTGTCAGATAAAAAAAAACAATGCTTTTTTCTTCTCATCCCACATACCCTCAACTTCTGATTTAATGTGTTTATGTGGTAGGAAAAAGATTGAAATAGACATAGTTTCCCTTTCAGAGACTCAGAGTAAAATAATGAGAAACATGTACCATGCTTTTTGATGAATACATTTCATAGCAGAGCAGACCACTCTTTTACATAAAGATTAGCTTACTAGTTAAGAAAGCAATCCGTATAAATACACTGTATGTTATACTGACCCAGGTATTTGCAGGACATCAATCAGATTATTACTAAACTTGGTACTGAGTCTGTAACACCTGTACTTCAAAAGTGGTGATCCTTCTTACAGGAGTTCCTGTTGTTAGTGCCTTATGAACCTAGGGAGGTAACAGATTGTAGGTCATGAAGCAGCTTGACAGGAATTCAGGAAAGTATAGTTGTGTAAGTAAGCTTACCACAACAGTAGATGTTCAAATGATCACTGCTGCAGTAGTCTTAGCTATATGGGTTATATTCTGCAAGAAAGTAACAATCGTCCAGCTTCCAAACCTTTAGGGTACCTTCCTCGCACCCAAAACAATTACTCAGAATTAGGTCAGCTGACTAAAAAGACAGTTTTGGACATCAAACCCTTAACAGATTTCATGCCAACAGATAGAGGGAGGATGCGCCCTGGATGGGCAATGCTAGGAATAACAAATAATAAAAGTCCACACCGTGGCAATAACAACATACCAGGAAATATGGGGAGATGGATGGAGGGAGTGGCTACTGCAGCAGTGATCACTCAGACATCTACTGTTATGGTAAGTTTTCTTATACACCTATACTATGGTCTTCAATTTGATCACTGCTGTAGTAGCCTTAGCTATATACATTATATCATGCCAAGGATATAACAGCTGGCCAACTTCCAAAGCTTCAGGACAACTTCCATGTGCCCAAACTATCAAGCAGCTCAAGTTGAGCTGACTGTAAGCTTGGCTGTGAAGCCATTTAGAGCTTTCCTGTCAGCAGAACATCTACTGTTATGGTAAGTTCAACGTACACGGCTGTACTATGTTCGTCATATTGAACACTGCTGGAGTAGCCTTGGCTATATGAGGAGATTACTTTAGGTCACTACATTTGGGAGGTGGATGGAAAAAAAAGTTTAGAAGCCCCTGGAGAATGGCCCTAGCAAAGCTTGATCTTGACCTAGAGAATGAATCAAGCTTATAGTGCTGTGTAAATGTATGTCGTGAAGCACAACTATCAGGTACTAAATACTTCTGGAATCCAACCCTTTCCAGAAAGCCATAGGTGAGACCAAGGCCCAGGGTGAGTGGGCCTTGACCCTACATGTAATAGTTTTGTTATGGTGAGTATATCAAGAGGTAATAGCCATAGAAAATATATAAAAACTGTCTGTTTGACACAGGTTGTCCCTTCTTCTTACCTTCACAAGAAATAAACAATTGAGTTGATGATCTGAGAGATTTAGCTCTCTCAGGATAGTACCTGAGTTGTCTGTGCGTGACCAGTGTATGGAGTATCTTTTGTCCTCATTATTAACTTCAGGAATGAAAATGAGGAGGTTGATATTTTGGTTTAAAGTAAACTTGGATACTACTTTTGACAAAAAAGAAGGATTAGTTCTGAAAGAAATCTTTTCCCTATGGAAAATGAGATAGCGCTGACCCACCATAAGAGCTTGCAACTCAGATGCCCTTCTTGCAGAGGTCAGAGCAATCAGTAAAACTGCTTTCCATGTTAAGAACCCTGTGTCATCCAGAATAGCTGGTTCAAATAAAGAAAGTATTAGCTTAGCCTCTAATGCAAAATTAATATCCCCGCTTATGCAAACCCCCTTTCAGCAACATTCTGACATGAGACTGCATTGAAAGAAAGGCATCCATGTGCAGACATGCTGCAATGGCTAATAAATTAGCCTTGATAGAGGAATAAAAAAAAGGCAAAAGGATAGTAACTCACACAAATATTGAGAAACCAGAGAACAACTAGCTCTGAATGGTTATGTTGTAGGAACCAGCCAGAAAAAAAACTTTTCCATTTGGTAATATATAATTTTCTAGTACTCTGCTTTCTTGCCTCCATTGGTACCTGCTACATGTCCTCAGTAAATAGGTGCCTTAAAGAAGTTAAGACTCTATCATCCAGGCAGTCGGTTGAAGAGGATTGATGTTGTGGTGTATCAAATAGCCCTGTTCTTGTGTGAGTAGATCCAGTCTGTGAGGAAGCTTGTGGTAGTTGCCCCTAGCCATTTACAAAAGAAGGGAGAATGATGGTTGTTTGTACCAGAAGGGAGACATCACAATGATCTTGGAGGTTCCTTCTGAATATTCAGAAGTACCCTGGATATTAGTGGAAAGGGTGGAAAATCATATAGCACCTGTCCAAGGGAAAGAAAAGAAAAGGCGTCAGTCTTCTAGGCTTTCTTGCATGGAGTCCTGGAACAGAATCTAGGCAGTTGACTGTTCAGAGAGGAGGAAAAGGGGTCTACTTGAGGAACTCACCACAGATGGATCAAATCTTGGAAGACCCCCCTGATCGAGTCTGCATTTGTGAGGGTCTGCCCTGGTCCTGCTCAGCTTGTCTGCCACATATTTTTGCTTTGACAAAATGTAGAATGCCTGTAGAGTGAGACTGTGCTGTGAAGCTATATCCTAAGCTAAGATGGCTAGTCTGCATAAGGGGTACAACCTTGTTCCCACTTACTTGTTGATATACCACATGAATGTGCTGTTGTCTGTAACTGCTTGAAGAGGTCCCAGGGACCAAAGAGGGTTCAGAGTTGAGTTTCTTGATCAGGGCAAGTGACTTCTTGATCTGTGTCTGTCCCTAGCATCCCACACCCCCTGCACTTTTATCCTTCCTGAAACTGCTCCCCAATTAAAGTCCGAAGTGTCTGTGGTGACTGACTGCTTTGGAGTAGGGAGGGAGGGAGAAAAGGAGACATGGATTTAAGGATATCTTGTCTCTACCAAAATATTTCTCTTCTGACTAACCTCAGCACTGGGATTTGAAAAGATAAAGGGTGTTGATGCTAGGACCAAAGATATTTCAGATACCACTGTATCTTTCTCATATGGAGTCTTGCCAGGGGTATCATAAGAATCATAGGCACCATGAGACCCAAAATCTTCCCTTACAGTGACTGAAGTCTAAGTGGAAAAACTTAGAAATAGATCTAAATAAAGAACTATTTTTTCTGAGTAAGGAAATCTCTTTGAATTGAGGTGTCTAGTTGACATCACAAGGAAAACAATCCTGTGTGAGGGAGTCAAGAAAGACTTTTGAATGTTCTCTTGTAAGAGATCTCACCTGAGAGAGAGAGAGAGAGAGAGAGAGAGAGAGAGAGACAGAGACAGAGATTCCTGATACCCTGAAAAAGATTCTGCAAAGATAAGCAACTATGGAAAAATGTGGATACGCTGTAGCCTTAAATGGGCTATAACTGGAGCTAGACTCTGTGAACACTCTTGGTGCAGTAAATAGTCCAAATGGTAACACAGAGAACTGATAGTGTGATCCAGACATACAAAACCATAAGAAACATCTGAAATCTGGATGAATAGGGCTGCAATGAAAAGAGTCTTTTGCATCCTTTGTTACCAGGAAACTTGAAAGAGGAAGAAGTAGTAATAGGTTCTTAAGTGACAACATTTTAAATCTGGGTACTTTCACAAACAGGTTTAGGAAAAAAAAAAGCAGAATTGGTCTCCAAGTATTTTCTTTCTTTCTTTGGCACTTGGAACATCCTTGAATAAAAATCCTTCCTGACATCTGAAGGAGGAACTGGTTCTATTACTCCTTGGAACAGCATGTGATGAAGAACAGGTGGAAATCTCATTTCTAACATCATCTAGGAGGTTCTGAGAATGTAGCCATGCAAACCTCCTCAAAACAGTACAAGTGGCCATAGCCCTGGAATAAGTATTAGAAGAGTCATACACGGACTGCAATGAGAAGTGACTTGTGCATAGAAGAAAGTAAATTATTTAAAGCAGATTTTGTTTTCCTCACAAGAAGAAACTGTAGATAAAACAGGATGCAGAAGTATACACTTTTTTTCCATAAGACCTTCATTAGTTACATAGTTTTGGAGCAAACAATCACCTTTCATGTAATAGGAAAGGCTTGCCAGGTAGTTAAAGACTGTAAAAATAGTTAATGTTACTACTGAAAACCTAGCAGAAAGCTAAATATATAAAAGGTTTTAATAAGTATATTGTTATTGAATGCGTTATTCAATATATTAAATGTCACGCATTATTAAACATGATACAAGTTCACATATAAGGCAGTACCTCAAGAGGCTCTTTATAAAGAAAATAAATGGATGGAGGAAAACAAGATGAAGATCCCGCTGTGGTAGTTAAGCAGAGTTATATTACATTAATCACGACATGAATTTACTATTTAAGTTACACTGCTCTTATTAACATGTGGCAGTAACCTACATTTATACTAGTTTTTAATATTTTGACTGAGTTAGGCGACACTTAAACAACAAACTTAGGAATTCCTGCAATGGAAAAATGAGTTCCATGGAAGAAGCTCATGCCTGGTATAGAGCTTCCCGGAGTGGGTATGGAAATCACAACGTAGCAGCCATATCTTATTCAAATACCTTATATCTTCCATGCAGACCATCAGGTAATTTTTGAACCTGGTGACTATAGTACTTTGTTTTACAAACACAGGTAGCTTATTCCATATGTTTGGAAAATACTGTGTGATGTATCCATCTCTGGTTCCCATTATTAACACTCAACCTCAGCAAACGTTGTCGCATGTAAATAAAATCCTCCAGTTGTACTTTTTTGGAACAGGTTTTCAAACAAGGCTAGATCTATTCTGACACTTTTTTGAAAGTATGACAGAGGGCACCCTCTGAGTAGTCTGTTTGCCACAGAGTAAAGAGATAGCTCTTTCAAAACAGCATATGCTTTTTAATCCATTGTCGCTTCTGTGTTTTGAATCACTACATTTTTCTTAATTTTCACCAGATGTTTGTTATAAAAGGTATAGACAGCAGTGTTATATGTAAAACTGGGCTGTTCATTGTAATGTAAAGAACAATTGCTACATTTCAAAGTATTATATAGGTCACTCCTTAAAACCCTTCTAAACACAGTGAAAAACCTGAAATGTGACATATCATTTGCTATGGTCCCTAGTTCTCTTACTTTGTCATTTTTTAAGTGTTTGCCCTATTGCTAAAGTTACATTTTCCAAATATGTGATGAGGACTCCATGTTTTTATCATTACACAATGTTTAGATGCTGCTCAGCTCATCTTGCAGTATGTCAGTGTCTGGTGGAGGTTTAACTGAACTAGCTACCTAACAGCCATCTGCATACTAATGCTCTCCAAAACTGCCTCTCTATTTTGACTTCAGAGAAAATGCATTCCAAAAGGAGTAGACCCAGTACAGAGTTCAGTGGAATCTCACTGGTCATGATTTCTTGTTCAAAGAGAAGACCTCATACCCTAACTCACCCTATTGTTTTATTTTATTATATTTATCCTTGTTGACCGGGTTAGTCCCACTAGGTTATTAGCCTCTTTTCAGGGGAGACCTGAGTTGATAATTCCAATACTATTCAATCATTTATGTTTTATTTATATAATTTGATGAGAATTCCCACACAAGGGGCTGTATTCAAAGCCATTGCCAGGACTAAGTTTGCTGTTCACAGTCAGTCCCTTATCTATAGCCAGTCTTACTTCTACAAAGAAAGCAGTAAGAATTAGATGACAGGATCTGCACTTGACAAATGTATACTAGTCCTGGTCATAGGGTAGTAGGCCTCCTGTTCCTTTCTGAAGCAGTTTCACAAGGATTTTCTCCATGCTTTTGCAGCAAATACATGATAGGATGACTTATCTGTAGTTAGTGAGGTATGTGATGACCCCCCTCCATGAGGTAGAAAGGAGAAGCATTTAATCAATGTACTTACAAATAATTTTTATTTTTTAATTTATTTATTTAACATTTGTTAACTGGGAAGGTCTGACTTGGAACGAGCTAATTTTCAGCGGACGCCCGGGGAGAAATGCTCCAGATGCATGTCTTTGTAACATGGAAGGAAACCGGAGCACCTGGAGGAAACCCACACGAATGCAGGGAGGATATGCAGACTCTGCAAAGAACACAGCCCAGCCGAGAATTGAACTGGAGAACCTCTTGCTATGAGGTGACAATGCTACTGCTGCACCACTGCGCCGTCCATAAGCACTGTACAAACAAAATGATACAAAAAAGGTTAATACAACATGATAGGTCGATAAAAGAAAAAAAATCCCCAATTTAAAAAAAAAAAATATATATATATATATATATATATATATATATATATATATATATATATATATATATATATATATATATATGTAGGTCTACTTCAGTAGACCGACTGCTCACTTACCTGACACCCAGTTGCCCGAGACGACAAGACTGACACCTTCAGAAGACCAACATACCGAAGACCGACGTTTCACTCGAGGTAAGTAACCGCTTGGCTATCCCGATAAAATTAACTAAAATAAGCAAAACTAAATCCACCGATGTGGGGGGCTTTGACCCCCACACCCCCTAACTAAATATACCAACTCCAAGAATGCATTACCACAGGGGTAAGGGGCAAATTTCAACAGGATGGTCAAGCGGTTACTTACCTTGTGTGAAACGTCGGTCTTCCGGATGTTGGTCTTCCGAAGGTGTCAGTCTTGTCTTCTCGGGCAACTGGGTGTCGGGTAAGTGAGCGGTCAGTCTACTGAAGTAGACCCATATATATATATATATATATATATATATATATATATATATATATAGTGTGTGTGTATATATATATATTAAAACTGTCTGCAGAAGTAAAGGTATTAGTCATTATGTGCAAGTCTTAAAAACAAAACTAGTGAATACTGAATGGCAAACAACTTTTAATGAATCCTAATCACAGTTCAAGCAGAGTGCAGTCATAATTCATTCACAGACATAGTTTTAGTCATTGTTAATCGAAGCACAAACTTCTGTAGAGAACAGGTAGTAAATTGTCCAGAGGTTATACAGAAGAGATGTGAGGAATGACAGGCTGCTAAGATACAGAATGACTTACAAAAAAGCAACAGAAAACAATGACATTTCATGTGAACATTATAGGAACCAGTACTGTCTGGTGCCAGAATTTTGTTCATATCACTTCATTATGTACTTATTTATGAATATCAATTATTTATGAATATCCTTAGAAAATTGATAATATACAAAGGATATAATCTGAACTCATGGAGATAATGTTTTTCTTTTAATTTTATGCTGCTATGACCATGTTTTTAATATGAGATACTTCAGTCCCTATATAGATATAAGGTTCATATCATTCTCATTAGGGTTTTGAAATTGACAGGAAATTCCCATTGGGTTGGAGGACACATTGTTGTTAACTGTTGGAATACTGCACTTGTAATTTTTGTCCTTTCATAGTGGTGGCTGGTGTGTTTAAAGCAAGGGGACTGCAAAAAGTAACTGAATAGATGTGGCTAATTAAAATGGGATGGGGATATATAAGGGCTGATCAATGACCCTTTCCTTGTGATCAGACAAACAAGCTGTGGACATTTTTTTCCAACCACAGACTGCCTCAGTACCAACTCATTCTAGTCATATTATCGACTATGTACACCTCAGATGCCTGACTTTGATTAACAGGGATAATCATAGGTAAAATGGAAATCTAGACAAAAGACAGACTCTTGGATAACACCTGATAGACACTAGTCAACACTACACAACTCCCAGTGCCTCCTGTTTTCTCATACAACATCTTGGCAGATTACTTTCTTTTAATCTTTTTACACTTTGCCTTACTTTTAGCTTTTACTCCACCATTTCAACATATTCTAACTGGCCAATACTACATTTTAGTAACTGTACAGGAAGGAACTGGATTGAATTAAACTAAGTGTCCGGTGGTTCTTAGGTCACCAGTAGGCATGGAGTTCTAGATTCTCTGAGGAGCTTTTTTCCAACCTTTTGATCCAATTGGAACTAGTCAAACTCTCAACTTAAGCACTCTAACCGTCCTTTTACAGTTCAGCACTTGCTTTAAGGTCTCAGTAAGCACTAAAAAACGCTAGCACTACACCCCCCCCTTTACTATACAGTAGTACAAGGCTCCCTATTTGTCCCTATCGGACAATCAGTAAAACAGTTCATTTATCCATACCGGCATGTCCAAAAGGCAGTTTCAGGTGTACTCTTCAGTTCAGCTGGTGAATCTGGGCATCTTTAGGCAATGTTACAATTGCCTCATGTACACAGACAACCCTCTCCTCCTTCCAACAAACACAAATGTATGTGAGAGATGCAACTATACAGCCAAACTGGAGGCCAAGCTCTCTCAACCCAAGACTGGAAGAGTCAGTCAGGAGGAGAAGGGAAACACTTGCACCACACTACCAGTCTCACATAGACCAGTCATATCTGCACCAGCAAATAACACACACAAATACACAAAAACATACTCAGAGGCTCTAAATAAAAATATGCCAAAGCAGCAGAGACCTCCAAAGCAGACATCCAAGCAGCCTCCACTCTCTAACAACAACCACGTATCATATACTTCACTAAGTCAGTGTGGCATGCAATCACAGCCCTTAAGGCTAAATAACACACCCAATACACTAGTAATAGGTGACTCTATTGTCAGGCACACTGATGTCCCACTCACTAGACTGAACAAGGAGAAGGTTACTGTAAGCTCCCTGTTGGGTGCCAGGATCCGCCACATAACACAAGCATTCAGGTCACTCCAAAACAAGTACAAATATGACTCTGTCATTGTCCATGTTGGTGTGAATGACCTGAGACGTACCTCCCTGGACTACATGAAAAGAGACATAGAGTAGCTCTCTGATCATGTAGCCCAGGCCGGTATGACCCTGACCCTGAGTAGCATCTTGCCCTCACCATGCATGATGCCACAGTATAAAGATAAAATGATCAATTTTAACAATTTTCTAAGCTATTGGTGTCGTTCAAAGGGGATCCAGTGTCTGTCAGCCTGGGATGACCTGCGCAACACTCCATGCTGCTTTGCCAGAGACGGCTTGCACCTGTCTCCCTTAGGCTTTCGAATACTGGCCAAGGCTCTTGCCACCCCCATAGTGCCTTTTTTAGGCAAGGCTCAAAAGACAAACCCACCTCCATAAACAACACAAGTAACCAAAAACTGAGGGTAATGCTACTCAATGCCAGAAGTCTAAACCTCAAAATGCACGCACTCAAGGCACTCCTCAGCATGGAGAAAATCGTTATCTGTGCAGTAACAGAAACCTGGTTCAAGGCTCCAGAGAGCAACCCAGCACTACCAGGCTACAACTCATACCATACCTTTCGGCCCCAGCACCCAGACCAAAATACAAAAGGAGGGAGTGTATCCATTTTCATAAAGGATACCCACACCTCCATGTTCGTGGCACACCACGAGGCCTTGGAGACCATCCATGTGCAACTAACAGTGGGCAAAGCTGCTTTTCAGATTGTAGCTTGCTACAGATCACCCACCTTGTCTCAGGACCCCCACTCAGCATTCCTGAGAACATTGGAAACTATGAAGGTGCTATCAAACACCATGATATAGGGTGATTTCAACTACCCAAACATTGACTGGGAAAACTACTCAAGTACAAACTCCTTTGCCCAATGCTTCCTAGAGTTTATAAACTCAAATGCCCTGGAACAACTGGTCACCACTCCCACAAGAGGTGACAACATATTGGACCTGATCATCACCAACATGGGGGATCAGTGTTCCACACCAGAGGTAAACCCCTCACTGGTAAGATCAGACCATAAACTAATCAAACTGGACATCCACATCCCAATCCCATCCCCAGTCAAGGAAACCACTGTGAAAAACTTTTCAAAAGCAAATTTCACACTTCTCAAGACCGAGGTGGAAAGTTTCAAAGCCCCCTTGCTAAAGGATAATGCTGCCCAAACTGCAGAATCCTTTACAAATGCATTCTATGAGCACCTACAGGAATGCATGGATCAAGCCATCCCAAGTAAAATCAAGACTCACGCCTCCAAAAAGAGGAAACCAGTCTGGTGGTCCCCGGCCATAAATAAGCTATACAACAGAAGGAGGAAACTATTACATGACAGAGCAAAATCCCAAAAAGGAAAGGCATCCCTGGTCAGTATTAGCAAGAAACTATGATCCCTCATAAAATCATCCAAGGCCAGTTTCGAAAGAAAAATTGCCAAAGACTCTAAAGATAATCACAAAGCCTTCTTTAGCTATGTCAAGAATCTAGGTGACAACTCTCAGATCTGCTCTGAGCTAGTGCAAAATGGCAAAAAATACACTGAACCAACTGACATTGCCAACATCCTGGCTGACAGGTTCAGTGCAAACTTTACCCTCCCTCACCCCCAAAAGGGCCCATGTCCATCCCAGAAGAATGTAGAGCCCCAGACATCACAGACACACAGGTGAAAACAGCCCTCTCCAAAGCCAAAAACACAGCATCAATGGGACCGGATGGTATCCCAGGCTGTGTCTTACACGAGCTCGAAAATGAACTAAACCCTCACCTAAATTCACTGTTCAAACTCAGCCTTACCACAGGCTATGTACCCAAAGAATGGCAACAGTTATCCTGCTCCACAAAGGTGGTGCCAAAAAGATCCTGGAAACTATTACCCTATAAGCCTGACTAGCCTGGTCTGCAAAGCTATGGAGTGCATCATCATGGAACTCATTAACAGAGACATTGGGAATCTCCAGACACTGGACCCTACCCAGTTCGGCTTTGTTAAAGGCAGATCCTGTCTCCTAAACCTAGTTGACTTCTTTGAAACAGTTACCAAGGCTATAGATGTGGGAAAGGTAGTCCACACAGCCTACCTGGACCTTGCTAAGGCCTTCAACACCATTCCCCACTCAGGCATTATAGATAAGCTTACCAGCTTGAACATTAACACCTATGTCATGAGATGGGTTGCCAACTGGCTCACTGATAGAACTCACATGGTCAGAGTTGTGAGTGCCATGTCTGACTCTAAACCGGTTACAAGTGGCATCTCACAGGGCTCAGTCCTGGGACCCCTCCTGTTCGGTATATACTTCTCTGAGGTACCGGCATGCACAGGAGGACTATGGCTGACCAAGTTTGCAGATGATTGCAAACTGAGGGCCATAATCGACTCTCCGGCTGGCACAGACATCCTCCAGAAGGGTCTCACGGAGATGAATACCTGGTGTCAGAACCATGGCCTCAAGCTAAATGCCAAAAAGCGCATAGTCATCCCCTTTGGGAAAAACAAAGTGCCCACGAACTATCACATAGGTGGTAATCCACTAAGTACGGAAGATGTAATTAGGGTACTGGGGACCCAGGTAGATAGCAACCTCTCCATTGATAATCACATTGCCAAAGTGGTTAGAAAATCCTTCTATGTTATCCACTTAATCATGAAAGGGTTCACATCTAGATCAAGAGAGGTCATTGTGCCTCTCTACTCTTCACTCATCGGGCCCATAATAGAGTACAATGCCCCATTTGGAATGTACCTTACTCAACACCTGCAACAGCTGGAAAGACCACAGGAGTACCTCACCAAGAGGATTGTGGGCCTCAAACAGATGCCTTATGCAGCTCGACTAAAGAAACTCCAGCTCTACTTGGTTGCTTACCACCTACTCAGAGGTGATCTCTGCCTGATGTACATGGCCATGTCCAACCCGGAATTAATGGACATGCTCCACCTCAAGAAAACCAAATCTCTTAGAGCCAAACGCTCCAGGGATTTAAACCTCAGCACAACAATAAAGAGGACATGCTGGAGGGATAGATTCCTGTCCCAGAGACTTCCCTCATCTGGAATAGAATCCCAATTTATGTTAGGCAAAGCTTCTCACTGACTCTCTTCAAGAGAAATCTTGATAAGTGGATGGGAAATCATAAATTTACCCTGGGATCACTTCAATGGCCCTGCTGGACAGAGGCCCAGGAAGCTAATCTAAAAGAGAGGTGAAAGCCAACACATTCTGGCTAGGCTTATAAATGCCCTTGGGCAGATAGCCTAGTACCTACCTATGAACCTATGAGGACCTGAGCAAAAATGAAGTTTAAGAAATTAATTCAGTCGTATTTTTTTCTTTTGAGGAAAAAATAAGTTGTGTCTCAAGCTAAATATTCAAAGCTAAGAATATATTAGTCCCCAGTATGGTGAGAATGCATAAATCATATTAAGGATTAGTGACTTTCTGTATAACGGAAAACATAGTCACCTTCTAGGTATCCCCCTGCTGTTAGACAGGAGTGAAAGTGAATGAACAAATGGCCATAATGATGTAGTTCATATCTGTGACACACAAACAGTAGACACACTGAAGTATTCAAACTTGTTTCACAGAAATAGATATTAATCCTGTAAAATCAAAATAACAACTGTTTAACCAAGCAAATGACTATGTTGAAAGTCACTCTCATCCACAGACAATCCCTTACCCCTTTTAGCCACATTCCTGACTTTGTACATGCAGATGTCTTAGTGTGATAAAAAAACTAATGGCTAAATTGGTTTATTTTCATTGTTTAACATACAAAATAACCACAGTAAATTATTTCAGTTTACTTTACACAAATGAACATTAGACCTGCAAAATCAGAATAATGATTGTTTAACTAGAGGAGATCTCTGTATTCATTTCCCTATCTCTCTGACATGCACACACACACACACACACACACACACACACACACACACACACACACACACACACACACACACACACACACACACACACACACACACACACACATATGTGGCTATCTATTATAGTTACTTTATAAATGTTGTACACTTTAGATGAATAAATATATATCCACAGTATTGTATTTAAACTTGCTATCAGATGCCTGACTGTGATAAAATGGCCACAGTAATGTATTTAAAAAAATAGTAGTGATAGTAAAGTATTCCAATTTTCTTCACTCAAATAGACATTAGTCCTGACCCCTGCAAAACCAGAATAATGACTGTTTAACTTGAACAAATCACACACAAATACATACATACACCCACATACACAAAGATTTATTTATTGTCTGTGTATATCTCAGAGTACTGAATGTGGTCAAATGAATAAATAAATATATAATGTCCACAATAATGCACCTTAACACATCTCATTGCTTCCAGATACATAAATTGCATACAGTTTGACTTCAGAAAATACTTACAACCTTTCAGGTTGGCTGACAATGACGACTGTGGAATTTAACTTTAAAAATGATTTAATAATAAAAAAATGTTCTCCCTTGCTTGCAGTCCCTTTCAAAAGTCACTTCACTTTCTTTTAGTATTGATTCAGGCTGCCTGAGGCACCAGACTCTAGATGTGATCTGAGCTAATGGGACAGGCTGCTGCTCACTATTCCATTATCAAACTAAGTACTCCCAAGTGTGTTCTGAACTGGATATTTTACATTGTAGCCTTTTTTTGATGAGTATTCCAAACTTCATATTTCTGTGTTATGGTGCTACACACAGTGTAAGTAATGCCTTGCTCAACAAGTGCACCTTTCCAGAACTAGTGAATGCATTAGAAAATTGTACAATTTTCTCTTGCAAATTCCACTGTGTAGAATGCCTCATAGTATCCATTTCAACATGATTTATCACTGCATACCATCCTCCATAATAATCCTGTAAAATTATGAGCAAACGTATACTATAATGTATATTGATTTTAGCTCTAGGAGTTAGGTTGTAGCAACTTTCTCCTCACAGAACACAGCCAACATACCTCTCAGCTGTCCAGATTTTCACAGAATGTCCAGATTATTGTTTCATAGGTTCATAGGTTCATAGGTTTATACTAGGCTATCTGCCCTAAGGCATTTATAAGCCTAGCCCAAATTATTGTGGCTTACGCCACCCCTTATATGAAAAAATACTGTGCCCATTAGTTTGTTGTGCCTCTGTCCAGCAGTGACACAGAGATGATTCCTGGGGTAAACCTACGATCTCCCATCCACAGGTCTAGATTTCTCTTGAACAGAGTCAGCGAGGTGCTCTGCCTCACATGGACCGGGATTTTATTCCACAGCATAGGGAGTCTCTGAGTGATAAATCTATCCCTCCAGCACGTCCTATTTATATCCGTGCTAAGGTTTAAGTCGCTTGCTCTAGTGGTTTTGGTGGATTTGGATTTTTGAGGTGGAGCATGTCCATTAATTCCGGGTTGGACATGGCCTTGTATGTCAGGCACATGTCACCTCTGAGCAGGCGGTATGCGACTGAATAGAGCTGGAGTTTCTTCAATCTGGCAGCATATGACAGATTTTGGAGTCCCTTTATCCTTTTGGTGAGGAACTTTTGGGGTCTCTCCAATTGCTGCAGATGTCGGGTGAGATACATCCCGAATGGGGCATTGTACTCGATCATTGGTCTGATAAGTGAAGAGTACAGGGAACAATGACCTCACTAGATCTGGATGTGAATCCTTTCATGATCAGGTGGGCAATGTAGAAGGTCTTTCTAACCACTTTAGCAATGTGAGTGTCAAAAGAAAGGCCACTGTCAACCTGGGTCCCCAGGTCCCTGATAACCTCTTCTGTGCTTAGTGGATTGCCACCTATATGGTAGCTTGGGGTTACCTTGTTTTTCCCGAAGGGTATGACTATACATTTTTGGCGTTTAACTTCAGGCCATGGCTCTGGCACCAGCTATCTGTTTCCGTGAGTCCCTTCTGAAGGATATCCGTGTCCGATGCACTTTCCACTATGGCGCCCAGTTTGCAGTCGTCTGCAAACTTTGTCAGCCAAAGTCCTCCCATGTTGGCCTGTACTTCTGAGAAGTAGATGCCAAACAATAGGGGCCAAGGACCGAGCCCTGTGGGACACCACTTGTGACCGGCTTGGAGTCTGACACAGCGCCAGCAACTCTAACCCTGTGGGTTCTGTCCTTAAGCCAGTTTGCAACCCATCTTGTGACATATGGGTTTACATTTAAGCTGGTAAGTTTTTCTACAATACCGATTGGGGTATTGTGTAAGCCTTTGCAAGGTCAAGGTAGGCTGTAGGGACTGTCTTTCCCTCATCAAGGGCCTTGGTGACTGTTTCGAAGAAGTCAACCAAGTTCAAAAGGCATGATCTTCCCTTGACAAAGCCAAACTGGGTCGGGTCCAATGTCTGCAAGTCCCTATATCTTTGTTTATGAGCTCCATTATGATCCTCTCCATAGCTTTGCAGACTAGACTTGTTAAGCTTATGGGGCGGTAATTACCAGGGTCCGTAGAGGCACCGCCTTTGTGGAGTGGGACCACAGTTGCCGTGCGCCACTCCTTGGGCACGTATCCTGTGGTAAGGCTGAGATTAAACAGCTGCCTTATGTGCGGGTTTAATTCCTCATTTAGCTTCGTGTAGCACACAGCCGGGGACACCATCCGGTCCCATTGATGCTGTGTTTTTAGCTTTAGAGAGAGCAGCTTTCACCTGCGCATTTGAGATGTCCGGGAGGCTACACTCAGCTGGGATAGTTATCTCTCCTTTAGGGGAGAGGGGTGAAGTTTGCACTGAACCTGTCTGCCAGTATGTTGGCAATGTCTGTGGGTTCAGTGATTTTTGTATAATTTTGGACTAATTCTGAGCATATCTGGGAGTTTCCACCCAGGTTCCTAACATAGCTGAAAAAGGCCTTATGATTGTCCTTTGAATCCATGGCAATTTTTCTCTCAAAATTGGCCTTAGTTGATTTTATGAGTGCTCGTATTTTTACTAATAATGATCAGGGTGACTTCCCTTTTATGGATTTTGTTCTATCATGTAATAGCTTTCTCCTCTTATTGTAAAGTTTGTTAATGGCTGGGGTCCACCAGACTGGACGTTTGCCCTTTGTGGAAAGAGTCTTGGTTTTATTTGGGATTGCCTGATCCATGCAGTCCTGGAGGTGTTCATAGAAGGCATTTGTAAGGGCTTCCGCAGCTTGGGTTGTGGTTTCCTCTGGCTCAGGGGCCTTGAAGGATACCACACCAGTCTTAGTAGTGTGAAGTTTGCTTTAGAGAAGTTCTTCACTAGGGTTTTTTGCTTGGGGTGGGGGCGGGATGTGGATTTCCAGTGAGATTGGTTTATGATCAGATCTCACCAATGAGGGATATACTTCCGGTGTGGAGCATTTTGTCCCCATGTTTGTGACAATGAGATCTAGTATATTTTCTCCTCTCGTGGGAACAGTGACTAGCTGTTCCATGGCATTTGAATTTATGAACTCAAGGAACCGTTGGGCTAGAAAGTTAGGGCTTGAGTAATGTTCCCAGTCTATATTCGGGTAGTTGAAGTCACCCAATATGATGGTGTTTGGAGATACATTTATACCCTCCAGTGTCTTCAGGAAGGCTGTGTGGGGTTCCTGAGTTTGAGAGGGTGGCCTGTAGCATGCTACAATTTGTAGAGCAGTTTTGCCTATGGTTAGTTGCACCTGGATGGTTTCCGAAGCTTCGTGCGTTGCCACCAACCTGGAGGTGTGAGTATCCTTTATGAATATGGATACACCCCCTCCTTTTGTGGTGTGGTCCGGGTTTTGGGGCCGATATGAGGTAAAACCTAATAGTGCCGGGGTGCTCTCAGGAGCCTTGAACCAGGTTTCAGTTACAGCACAGACATCGATGTTCTCCATACTGAGAAGGGCCTCGAGTGCGTGCATTTTGAGATTTAGACTTCTGGCATTGAGCAGCATTACCCTCAGTTTCTTCCCATTTTTGTTTTCTAGGGTGGTAGGTTTAGAATTTGAGCCTTGCCTAAAAAAGGCACTATGGGGGTGGCAAGAGCCTTAGCCAATATCCGGAATCCCAGGGGTGACAGGTGCAAGCCGTCCCTTGCGAAGCAGCGTGGCTTGTCAAGCATGTCATCCCAGGCAGACAGACACTGGATCCCCTTTGAATGACACCAGACATTAAGCCAATTGTTAAAGCTGATCATCTTGTCTCTATATTGTGGCATCATTCTTGGTGAAGGAAGGATACTGCTCAGGGTTAGGGTCATACCTGCCTGGGCTACATAATCAGAGAGCTCCTCTATGTCTCTTTTCATGTAGTCCAGGGAGGTGCGTCTCAGGTCGTTCACACCAGCATGGACAATGACTGTGTCATATTTGTACTTGCCATGGAGTGACCGAGTGCTTGTGTTATGTGGCGGATTCTAGCGCCCGATAGGCAGCTTACTGTGACCCTCTCCTTGTTCAGCCTGGTGAGTGGGACGTCAGTGTGTCTGACTATGGAGTCACCTATGACAAGTATGTTTGGTGTTGTATTTGGCCTTAAGGGCTGTGACTGCTTTGCACACTGCTTTTGTGGTTTATGTGTTGCTTGTGGGGTGTCTTGAGGTAGCAGTTGTTTGGGTGTCTGCTTTGGAGGCCTCTGCTGTTTAGGTAAATTTTACTCAGAGCCTCCGAGTATGTCTTTGTGTGTTTATGTGTTTGATTCAGTGGAGTGGTAGCATTATGTGAGGCTGGTTTTGTGGTGTGTGTAGTTGCCTTCTCCTCCTGTCTGGTCTTGCCAGTCCTGAGTTGAGAGAGCTCAGCCTCCAGTTTGGCTAAATAGCTGCATCTCTCGCAAGTATTTGTGTTATGTGGGAGGAGGAGAGGGTTGTCTGTGTACATGAGGCAGTTATAACATTGCCTCAAGATTCCCAGATTCACCAGCTGGACCGGAGAGGAGATTGACAACTGACCTTTGGACATGCTAGAATAATATTGGGAAATCCTTAATTGAAAACAAGGGCCAGTGGGGAGTGAGGGTGTAGTGCTTTTAATTTTTAGTGCTGACTTATATAATTGCTTTAGTGAGCAAGTGCCAGGTAACTTGAGTGCAATGCGTTACAAGTAACTAAATGCAAAACGACAAACAGTAACTTTCTTTCAAGTGAAACAAGGAAATAAGTACAGTAAGCAATGCAGATATCACTAGTGATCCACAGAAGCGCTGAGAAGTTGCGTATTAGGTGGAATTAGCTTCCAGGGAAATAACAAGCAAACAAACAACAAGCATATAAACAAAGCTAGATTCAGTAGGCCTGGATCTAGTCTATGCTAGAGCAAACAAGGTGAACCAATTTCAGTAAGATGCAGTTCAAATATTCAGGCACTATAAACCTTTAACCAGAAAATTCCCAGCTCAGAAGGGCAGGGTCCAGCCTCTTCTCCCACAAGAGTGCAGACCACGAACCTTCTTAATGTAAAATAACTGGCCTGAAGCCCAAGTGCCTAAACCAGAACTAATACACTTGGACACTGGGCTCTCAATCAGCAGTTCCCAACTTAGAAGGATGAAAGCTACCTGTCCTGCCACCACAGTGCTTGCCACAAACCTTCCTAATGTAAAACAACTGTTCTGAAGCCCAAGTGCTTAATCCAAAAGACTTGAATGATAGCTACACTTTAATCAAGTTACAACCAAGCAGTAATAAATACTATTGAATACTTTAGAGAATGTCTGGATTAGTGCTCAAGTTACACAAACAAAGCTAGATCCAGCAGGCCCGAATCCAGTCTATGCCACAGCAAACAAGGCGCACCAACTTCAGTAAGGAACAGTTCAGATATGCATGCACTATAAGCCTTTAACCAGAAATTCCCAGCTCAGAAGGGCAGAGTCCAGCCTCTCCTCCCACAAGAGTGCAGACCACGAACCCTCTTAATGTAAAATAACTGGCTTGAAAGCCCAAGTGCTTAAACCAGAATTAATACACTTTTAGAATAACAGACACTGAGCCCTCAATCAGCAGTTCTCAACCTAGAAGGATGTAAGCTACCTGTTCTGCCACGACAGTGCAGACCACAAACCCTCTCAGTGCAAAACAACTAACTGGTCCGAAGCCCAAGTGTTTAAACCAAAAGGCTTAGAATGAGTTACACCAAGCAGTAATAAATACAATTGAGTATTTTAAGATGATGCAAAAGTAAAAAGAAGTAGGTAAAAACACAAGTACAGGAAAGGCAGGAAATAAGCTTAATTTTTTTTTGTCTGTTTCCCAGATTCTCTCTTTGTACACAGTAGGAGTGCCTGAAATCAGAATATGATCTCACTGCACTCAGTTGAGTGAGCAAATGAGATGGGCCCAGAGGCAGGCTGAGGGGCGGGCAGTTTCAAGGCCACCAAGAGTAACACCAAAACAAAAACAGGGTGGGTGGGAATAACTGAAGAGCAGAATAACTGCCACTTGAGTTAAATATTCCTATTTTTGGTCTGTTCCTCATAAAACTTGTAGCTTTCTGGCAAGTCATTAAAGACTGAAGTCAAATTTGCATTTCAGACTTCATAATCTTCTGAAAATGTATGCTAATGCAAAACCTGTTATTCTAGCAACTTTCTAAGTTTATAAGAGTGACATTTAAAATATACCAAACACCAACAGCCAGCAATCGCAATACTGAGACACTGAAATCTGAAGTAAACAATTAGATATTTATTCAGTATTCATTTTCAAAATAAATTGTTCATGTTCAAACCGGTTTCAGCTACCCAGCCTTCATCAGTGAATAAAGTTCTTCCCCCAATGAGAGTAGTGATTATTTATACACAACCCCAACCAACAGAAACATGGTATAGCCCAACATAATAGCTGAAGCACATTGTCACGTTTAAAACATCAGAATTTACAAGACAATGTTGAAAATAATGTATATAAAACATACTAAAACAAAACATAAAGAAGTGATGAAATAGTAAAGAAGTATATAAAACACAAATATGCAATTATATATGAACATTAATCAAAAATACATCATTACTGCCAGATATAACTCTAGATAAAGGAGAAAATCCCATAAACACCATGCAAAGCATAGAGTATCAGAAAACATAAAATGTAAATACTAAAGTATATAAAATATATATATATCACAAAAGAAATAGAAAAAATAGAAAAATATATATCTATATATATATATATATATATATATATATATATATATATATATATATATATATATATATATATATATATATATATGACATACCATATATGAACATGTTATCAAAAAGGACATATATCCTGTAAAGTTCTCTAATTTTACAAATAATGTAAAATTTCTACATACCAAAGGAAATAACCTGGTTATTTAATAATTAATCAGAAAACATGTTCAACTAATTATAAATGTGTACATACACTTATACTGATTATGAACATATTCTGGCCTCAGATGAATATGTTCCCACAGCTACAAATAGCTAGTGGATGAACCAAATACACATAACATCTCCAAATCCTTTACAAATGATCATTAAGGCCTGGAGGAAATAATGCCCCAAGATTAATGATCCAATATTTTTCTTTATGATTTAAGATGGTATGCCAACCCTGTTGGTTACTTCTATCCCCTGTGATTTTATCTATGATCATAAACATAAACTTTGCATTAGTGTGTTTGATGGTATGTCTATATAAGGCATTGGTATCTTTTTTTCCCACTACTGTATTCAAGAAAGAAATAGACACTTTTCTAAACCAAGCGGAGGAGGAAGGAATCATTAACAAGAGTACTGTGAAACATCTAATGGTTATGGACCCACAAAAACAAATACTTTATCTACTCCCTAATATTCACAAATCACTTTCCAATCCCCCGGGGAGACCCATTGTGTCAGGCATTGGTTCTTTGATGGAACCCCTATCAGCTTTTCTCACAAAATATTTGAAACCCTTACTTTTGTCAGAGCCAGATTACCGGGTTGGCTTATGTGCACCCTGGATGTGAGATCCTTATATACCAGCATACCTCATTGGGCTGGATTACAGGCTTTACAGTATTGGCTTGAACATTCGGCTCTATATCCACCTGGATTTAATACACTATTGGTATGCATGGCAGAACACGTACTTAACAAAAATGTTTTTTATTTTCAGGGAGAGTGCTACTGGCAACTACAGGGTACAACTATGGGAGCATCTTTTGCTCCCATATATGCAGACCTTTTCATGGCCTTTTTTGAAGAATGTATGATTTACAATCCCCTCCATAACCTGTATATGGTGGAGTTTGATATTTGGCACAGGTATTTGGATGATTGTTGGATGGTGTGACAGGCATATGAGGCATATCTACAGGAATTTGTGGAATATCTGAATGGAAATGTATGGGGCATAGAGTTTACTGTTGCATCACATCATGACATCATAGATTTTTTGGATGTTACAATTTACAGGAATGAAGATCATACTTTGAATACTAAGGCCTATTGTAAATATCCACAGTATAATACTCTGCTCCATGCGTCGAGTATGCATCCACGCCACACCATCCGAAACATACCCAAATCACAATTTATGCGCATTAAATGTATTAGTTCATCAGAACACGATTTTGAACAAGCTAGATTAGATCTTTACCACAGGTTTATGGATAGGGGATACAGGGAATCAGATATATTTAGAGCAAGTGAATGTTCCACTACTCAGGATAGAAACACATTATTAGAATATAAGAAACAAGCAACATCACTGGAGGAATCTACTCTCAGGTTTGTAACTACATATGGGCGCAACCACAATGTTATAAGTAAATATTGGACACCCATTGGAATATACTTTTGGCAAATGAGGAATTAAGGAGACATTTAGGTCCCAAATGCATGTTTTCATACAGACGTGGGAAAACATTGGGTGGCCTGTTTTCTTATTATAATCATAAGGAGAGTGGGGGTGCCATATATCAACAAATGACCATGACTGGAGACAAACATTTGGGTACTTTCCCGTGTGGACATTGTGGGTCATGCCAACATGTTAGTAAACTTAAACAATTTACCGGTGCCAACACCAGCAGCGTATACAGTTTAACGGTGTTTGGTAACTGTAGTAGTACTTGGATTGTTTACTTAGCTACTTGCCAATGCTCAGCTTTTTATGTTGGCCAAACTTCTCGCTCACTTAGAATTAGAATGACTAAACACAAAAGTGACATCCGTAATAAAAAAGATACCAACGCCTTATATAGACATACCATCAAACACACTAATGCGAAGTTTATGTTTATGATCATAGATAAAATCGCAGGGGATAGAAGTAACCAACAGGATTGGCATACCATCTTAAATCATAAAGAAAAATATTGGATCATTAATCTTGGGGCATTATTTCCTCCAGGCCTTAATGATCATTTGTAAAGGATGTGGAGATGTTATGTGTATTTGGTTCATCCACTAGCTATTTGTAGCTGTGGGTACATATTCATCTGAGGCCAGAATATGTTCATAATCAGTATAAGTGTATGTACACATTAATAATTAGTTGAACATGTTTTCTGATTAATTATTAAATAACCAGGTTATTTCCTTTGGTATGTAGGAATTTTACATTATTTGTAAAATCAGAGAACTTTACAGGATATATGTCCTTTTTGATAACATGTTCATATATGGTATGTCATATATATATAGATATATATTTTTTCTATTTTTTCTATTTCATTTGTGATATATATATATATATATATATATATATATATATATATATATTTTATATACTTTAGTACTTATATTTTACGTTTTCTGATACTCTATGCTTTGCATGGTGTTTATGGGATTTGCTCCTTTATCTAGAGTTATATCTGGCAGTAATGATGTATTTTTGATTAATGTTCATATATAATTGCATATTTGTGTTTTATATACTTCTTTACTATTTCATCACTTCTTTATGTTTTGTTTTAGTATGTTTTATATACATTATCATCAATATTGTCATGTAAATTCTGATGTTTTAAACGTGACAATGTGCTTCAGCTATTATGTTGGGCTATACCATGTTTCCATTGGTTGGGGTTGTGTATAAATAATCACTACTCCCATTGGGGGAAGAACTTTATTCACTGATGAAGGCTGGGTAGCCGAAACCGGTTTGAACATGAACAATTTATTTTGAAAATGAATACTGAATAAATATCTAATTGTTTACTTCAGATTTCAGTGTCTCAGTATTGCGATTGCTGGCCGTTGGTGTTTGGTTTATCATTGGTTTGGCCAAGCACACTGTACTTGCAAAGCATTGAGTTCCTGTTGACATTTAAAATATGTCTCTAATTTTGGACCTTTGTCAACCTCCCATTATATTTGGCTTTGTCCAGATTTCTTGTTCTAAGACAATGAGGGCTATGACAGGCAGTATTGGGTCTTTTCTGGCAATCAGAGTTACCATGTATGTTAATAGAACTACCAAGGTGCAGTGAATTGTTTGGGTATGGGTGTTCTGGGTAGTATACTTAGACTCGAGTGTCTGTTGTCCACGGATTTCATGGTGCCCATTTGTAGTGATTCCATGTGGCTGTATTTACTAAAGTGTATATTATAGGGTTTTCTCTGTGCAAGGAATGCTAGAGGTCTTAAGTAGTATGTCATTGAAAGTTCAGGATGGCAGCATATGAAGTAATAGGTTTACTTAGAGAAAACAAAGGTTGATACTTCAGAAGGTTTAATCTTAGTTATTTATTTATGCTTTATGTGTGACATTTTACAATAAATTTTATGTTTTTGGTCTACAAGTATTTTTTTCATTTTATGTTTGGTGTATTTAGTTTTGTAGAGGAGTGCTGAAAATACATTGTAAAGATTAATTATTTTCTTGGTTAATTTGCCCTTCCTCTACAACTGTGTAACTACCAAGTTAGCATATTTAAGTAAGGAGATGGGGTGAAGTCCCACACATGGAAGAGTGCAGAAAGACTTGACCTCTTTTACTGGTTGTAAGGTTAAGTGTAAAGATGATTTTGTGGTTTTGATCTTAGTTGTCTCAGTTTTGATTTTATATCGTCATGAGTCCTTTCTGTTCTGTATTTCATGCTCTCTAAAAGTTGTCAGATGTTCCTGCCCATTGAAAAAATACAGGGCAGGGAATGATCCTTGCAGGAAATAATCCCAGCTTCTTTTTTATGTTGGAATTAGAAGAATTGTGCCTCTTTTTCATACAAAAAGAGTAGTCTGGGCTTTTCTTATTACACTACCTCCTTCAGAAGGAAAAAAAAAAACAGTTTGAAATTTAGGAGACAGAATTCTGCTCCTTCCTTTGCTCTGGATTTTTATGATGTCTTGCAATATCTACTATTTTTCTCAGTCTCTCAATACTAGATAGTTTAAAACCATAAGTATTTAGACATTATACATTTCGACTGAAGAAATTAATAATAATGTGTTTATAGAATGAACATGCCTTGGTTTGTTTTCTTTTGCCAGATGCTATTGACCAGTTGCTAACAGATCTGAGAATTTATTTCTAAGTTATTTGTGCTACCACGCTTGTCATCAGTCAAGACATCTCCAATCATATGCACCCTTTCATTCCTCCATATGAAGGATGTACTCCATTACCATATAGGGGTTAGAGCGTTGCAGGGTAGCCATTATAAGGGTAGGCAAGATGGGCACTTTTGCCCTCACCAGCATCCTGGCAACTGAGGCATTTCTATCTCCATAGCCTTAACATCACCCCTTGGTGGTGTTGTGAGTAACTGCTTCACCAAAGAACCCATGTATGTCCACAGCCACATACATGCATGAATGCATGCTGCTTATTATGAAGAGACAAGGGCTATTGTCACTATCTTAGGTGGTCACAGCCCATGTTCTCCCCATGCAGATTCACAGTGTTACATTTGGAGCTACAGATGATCCATCTAGGGACCACTAACCACCATCTAGGAAGTGCATGCCCATTAAATTCTACCTGCGTTGCTAATCATACTTGGGTTACTTGGGCCATAGTCAGACCTTTATCCCTCTTTTCCATGTATGCCTGATCTGAGAAGATCTACAGATTAAAATTGTCATCCAATGTTTTAATGTCAAAAAGTTGTTTTTCAGGATGTTCCATTATATGCACAGAAGTGGCATAGATTTTTCATTCCTAAATGAAAACAGAATTTGATTTTTTTAAGATAAACTTAATTTCCACTGCACAATTGAGAGTATGCAGAAAGATAAAAACACATTCTCCTTACACATAGTATATGGTCAGTTAATTATGTTACAAATCATTTGGCTTTACTTGTATGGCATCATATATTAAGGAAGCAAGCATAGTTTCAATTTGCTTATTCTGTATATTTATATCTTTGTGTCATTAAAATCCATATAATAAGGGCCTGCTAAAATTGCTTTAATACTGGAATCCTGTCCCTAACATTTTTAGTTCAGTATAGCTCCTAGGTGCAGATTGTCCAGATCTTGTTACAATCAGGGAAGAGTTTGTTTTACTAATATTAGCTTGAGATCAGTATTCACTTATTGAATTTCATTTTCTGTCTTTTTGTCACTTTGCATATGATGTAGTGTTTCTCTATCATGACTATAGGGGGAAATTGAGTTTTGTTTATGATCTGGGTTATTTATTTATGTTTTGGACAAGAAGGGATTATTGTAGACTTAATGATAGAAGTATATGCTTAATTAGGGTAGAGGTTAGTGTTTCAATTAATTTTCAATTTCATTTCAAATTGTATTGATTATTCATTAGGTTTAAGCCTATTTTCATTAACTCCATTTGCATGACATACTAACATACAATTAAAAAATGCACATTTTTATGCATACATTTTTAATGTCTGTTTAAAAGTGTTTCTGTTTAAATTAAAGTAAATATTTTTGCAAAGTACTTTTGAAAACATTATGGCCCTATACATGACAGATTTTTTATCTGATTTTATTAAACATAAGAATCTGCCATGAAGTTATCAAGAAAAATAATCTGCCAAGACGTTACCAAGAAAAATGAGTAGCAACATAATTTACTTGATGAAAATAATTTATCAAATTTGCAGATGTCTTCCCAGAATAGAAGTTATAAAGAAATAGGCCTTACTTGATGTTTGTTCTGTTTTTTTTTTTTTTTTTTTATTGGCTCATCTGTGGTATTTTATAAGTCAGCATGATGTCTCACAAAAAGGAATATCCACTGTAAATCTAAATGCTGATGGAAACAAAGCTTGGGATTTATTTAAGATGAGTTTTTTTTACGCTGAAATGCTAAAAAAAAAATTCTGGTCCAGATTTAATAAAGCCTACATTAAGTGCACACAATATGCATTTAAGAACATCCTTTCCACATTTTTTTGTGCTTTCTAGCCACTCAGAATGATTACACTAAGTGTACATGTAGTCTACATTTTGTGGTAATCTTTATGAATCCCTGTCAGTATTTAAAGCTGCCAGAAATCAGTAAGCAAACTAAAATTAGGAGTAAGAAGGTTTGAGTTATGTCTGTCTTGTCTGTTTATCAGAACACTGTAGACTTAGTGAAGGCATTATTGAATCCCAGGGTCAAATTAAAGTAGGCAATAAAAAATAATTTTCTAATAAGCTCTTCATTCAGTAAAAAAAAAAAATAAAAAATAAGAAGAGACACAGTAGAACTTAAGTATTTTTTGTGTTTTCATGTATGGTCTTATTATCTGGTACGATAAGTTCAATTTATGGCTCCAAACTTCCCCAATATACAATTTAGATTCAGTTTAGTTTAATAATACAGTCAAAACCATTTATCCCTTCTAAAGGAAGTCTGTAGGAAAAGAAAATATATATTCTGATTTTGCAGTAGTTTTAGTCAACCAATGTATGTAATCGGACTAAATCAACTAATAAATGCAGCTGTTGATAAATTTAAACAGATTTATTAAAACAAATTTTGAACTTTCTTCTCTAAGATGTAATGATGCTTAATGTGTCATTATATTTTAGAGATTCACACTGTCAGAAGCTTTCAATAAGTTAATTTAGATATATTATATTACATTATATTATATTATATTATATTATATTATATTTAGTACATTACATGCTTGGTACACAGAATTTAACAGTATAGTAACTGCAGAGCTGTTAAACCTTTCATTTCAGAATACATAGTCTATATCCAAAAGGATATGTTGACATTTTAAATAGCTCATTCACTGGCCATCCAATAGGTATCAAATATTTTTAATAAATTCTGAACTAAACAACTGCAGCAATTATTGCCACCATTTTTTTGTTTCATTTATTAAAAACTTGGACAATACAAGGTATTTTCCAAGTTGAAAGATCTTCCCCCTAAAATAATTGTATTATATAAAACCATATTTGGTCATATTAGACAATCTAACTAAAGCTTAATAAAACTTAAGTCTATACCATCCTGCAGATCTAAATAGTTTTACTAGTACTAATATCTAAATAAACCTGATGATTCCAAAAATGATGAAAAAATACAATTTCCTTCCCTCCACCTCAGCTTTAAAATCACTATCCACTGAATTACTACCTAGAGTAGACATATTCTTAAGCACTTTATTAATAACACATCTTAATTCTTATGAAACCATCACTATCAAAGGTTATGCCATTTATTACATTGTCTCTTTTTGTATTTAATGTATTAGTTACAACTTTTCAAGACTGGGATGTGCCATCCTTAGCTATCGTAAATTTTATTTTTGTAGTAGTTTAATGTGATTGTTATCAGCCTTATTCATTTTTGCAGTTCTGGTGTGTTAGTAAAATGTTTAAATAAAAAAAATTGATTAGCAGGAGTCTGATAAACATTGTATCAGATCTTGTGTTATGTATGTATAAACATGTTTGTTGTGGTTATCCAATTAAGCTAACATCTGATTTTGTGTCTTTATTCTAGAAATTATTGGTAGATACTGAAAAAAATGCTCACCCATTCAGGACCTTTAAGACTGGGCATACATTTGCATCACCTTTTAGAAAGTTTTTGAGATTATTCATCTTACTGCAGTCATAAAGCACAGAAAGAAGCTCCTTGGATCCTTAAGATATTTATTTGCATTGTAAATTTGTCAAGTAATCTGAGGACCCCAAGAATCTTTGTGGTGGATACTAATAAAGAGTCTCTAGTTAGGTCTTCTACAAATTTTACAGTATTAAATGCATTTCACGTTGTTGTGTTAGGAGTTCGAAGTTTGAATTTTTTATAGCAGATTGTATCACAATTGGTTCTCTCTCATATACCATATGTCCTGGTACTGCCTGCTAGATTCAGAAGTAACCTCTGGATTTTATTTTAATTCTTTATCATTATAAGGGTGTACAGGTCTTGTCTACCTTTGAATTGTTAACTAGACTCAAGAATTTTATAAACTGGCTAATTAGATAACGCTGCCTAATATGTGGAAATTTTAGGCTTCATGAGCATTTGGTTTACATAGTTATTTGTCACTGACCCTTTTTCTTTAATGGAGTTTGTGGACATTACAGAAGGTTTTATAGAAGATATAAAAGGGTTTTGAAAACACATTCATTTTGAAGAAAGATGACCAGGCTAGAGTATTAATGTTTAGGCTCTCTCATCACACTAAGCTGTCTTTGATATATTTCTGATTATTATTAAACTTTATATGTATTAGTTATGCTTCATTGCATCTGAATTTGACTTGCTGTATTTTATTTCTTGGATGTCTAATGTTATCTCCCATCTGTTCAGGCATTTTTGTGGGTGTAGTTGTGTGATGAAGTTGGTAGATTTCTATGAACTAAGTCAGTTGCCTATGATCTTCTTCTTTGGGTGTATAGCTCTTAATTATTTAGCAAACAAATTGGAAGAAGGACATTAGGAAGACCTTTGAGCTTGGTGTTTTGGAAGGCTTTTAGTTTGCTGTTGCTTAGCAGGTTTCCTGTGGTACAATCGATTCCTTTTCCCAGTGTTGTCTCATATTGTCTCTGTCTTTGTCTCATGCCTTACTAAGGTAAATCTCTTTGAAAGTGAGAGCTTAACTGAGTTTTGGATGGTTGTATAATATGACTTATTATTTTTATGATATTTGCCTAATGTTCAATTAGGTTGTTGGGATTGCCTTCATGAGTAATTCTGATACTGAATTTTATGGTTTAGCTACCTTTAGAATGTTTACTAAAATTCTGTATGACTCTTCTTCCAAAGTGAGTTTATTCTCATTTGGATTGTGTTCCATGCATGTATGGCTGCTACCTCTGCTTTAAGGTTTTTAAGTTGTTGTTTTGTGAGGGGTGACATTTGTATCTTAATATATTTTTTTTATTTAGCATTTAACTGGGTGGGTGAACTGGCTCAAGGACCCTTTTCATTCATGATCCAAATCAGTGGAATAAAGATACATACAAAAATAGCTACAGCGGCCATGGTGGTGCAGCGGTTAGCATTGTCGCCTCACAACAAGAGGTTCTCCCATTTGATTCTCAGCTGGAGCACCTTCTGTGTGGAGTCTGCATGTCCTCCCCATGGTCGAGTGACGTTAAAGACATGCAGGTAGGTGCGTGTGTGAATGCACGTGCCTTCTTTGAAGGTTGGGCATTGGGCTGGCAACTCGGCACCGTAAAAAATCCACTGCCAATCATTAGCTGATGGGAGTTCTGCTGTGGCGAACCCTAGCTGGGAAAAGCTGAAAGAAGATAAAAATAGCTACAGCATATGTCAAGGTGCAGAATTAGTTGCAGCATACATTGGCACTTGCATATTCTATTTTACAGTATATAAATTAAATGTACAGCAGTTTTGCTCATAACATGGCATCTTTTTCACTGAACATACTATTTACAGAGAGTATGAGATATTTAAAAATATGTAAACTTATACACATTGCAAAAAGGAATTTTGTTATATCTTTCTATGGCAAAATTACATTTACACATACTGAAGTAGTCATAGAGAATGAGATCTCAGATCTTGTCAGTAAGACATGTGAATGTATAACAGCTAGGTGGTCTTTAAGAAGATACCAAAATTTGGAGTAATTATGGGCTTTATAGATATCAAGTAGAATGTTATCTCAACTATGAGGGGAATGCCTTGGAAAAGGTGTTTCAGTGGTAGTAAGCTTAAAGGCAAATCTTTATGTAAAAAGGCCTGCTAAATTCTATAGTAAATATGAGGATGATGTTTGTTTTAGCATGCTGTTAGTGGGTAACAGTAACTGTTGTAGAGAAGTTTGAAAATTAGGTGAGGAGGTCAAACTGCACTTAAGAAATTTAAAGGTTTATTTAGATTAGGTTAGGGGGACAGTAACTGTTATGCAGAAATGTGAAGGTTATGTTGTTCATCCAGAAGACAGACCTGTTACTTGCAGGGAGACAATTTGCTTTGTGAAGAATCAGACAATTATCTTCTGTTTAGATGGAGATGTAGATAAAATATAGAACTATTCAAACACAAATACTGAATTGTGCTGCTCTCCACTGGCCAGTATACTATTATCACTAAACGAACTCACTATAAACCTACAAATGTCCTCAGTTATGAAGCTTGGCACTGCACCAAAGGCTTCTAAAACACAGAAGCCTTGCTGTAGTTGATCCACAGGGTAATGCCATTCCTCCAATGACTGAACAAAGATATGTTTGACTTATTATTAAACAAACCATTATAACTGTACAGAAACCTGGTCACAACAGGTTATTGATCAAATACAGACTTGCAAAATTTCTAGCTATGTAATAAAAGAGCAATGTCCCTAAATGTATTGATTGTGAGACTTGAATATTCATTCCCAGTGATTGATCTCAACACTGCTTACAAAGCATCCGTACTACAAACCACTGAAAATAAAATTCTTAGATTTGTGCTCTTATCCCATAATTGAAAATGCTGCTGTAACACTAGCTATGAAGCCAACTGGCTCCAAGCAATGACAAGGGCCACTTTCTTTCTAAACTCAATAACTTACAAATTACTGAGTATACGTTGCCCCTAACTGAAATTCAGATACAGATTCACTTGTTTTCCTTTTCTTTTTTACAGTCAGCTTAGTATCTTCCTTAAAAGTTCCCTTTTATACTTGTAGATGAGGAACAACATTTTCAATATATTTTTCATGCCAAATGGAATAATATGACATCTGATCTTAGAAAAATAGATTCTTTTGTGCTGTTCAGGGAAAAAAAACTGAAGGTCAGTTTGAAAAAAGAAATATAAATGCATTTACTTTGTAGATGATGACTAATTAGGAAATACAGTCATTCACCATTAGGTACAAATGTACTGTTTTGGATGTTTTGTTGATCATTGTGTCATTGGATTGGTACTCTTTTGATCTGTTATTGTAATTTCTCTTTGCAAATTGGCCCAAGTTGTGATGGAAAAAGTCTTCGGATCAGTTCACCCACTGAGTTAACAAACTCAAATAAGATAAAATAAATGTAAAATGCTACCATGGTAATGTTGCCCTGAAATGTTGGGACCCACTAGAGAAAGAACATGGAGACTAAATGGCTGAAAAACAAGGACTTATATATGCTTAATCTGAGAGAGCCATTTCTCAGCATATCCTCTTTTCACTGAGGTACGGTGGTCTCGGAAATGTTCTATATAAGCTTGGGAGGGCAGGGGTACCAAGGGGCTTGCCTTCCTACAAAAAAGAAGTCTAAAGAAGAAGAGTGATGTTTGAGATTTACTCTTCTTCTGCAGTTTTATTTGTTTATTTTTTTTTAGCATGTCAGCACTTGGCATTTGGAGTGCCAGCATTTCAGTATGGCACCTGCCCTGTTTTGCTATTCTGGCCGTGGCACAGTATATTTAGTCAGTGTTATTTCTTAAAATCCCTGTTGCTTTTGAACAACACAGTTTCCTTGCACATAACTTATTTTCTTTGAAATGATTCCAGGTATGTATAATTATTTTCAACAGTATACTGTCCATCTTTGCAATCTTTCTTTATCTGCTGTGGCGTCCCCAAATGGGAACAGCCGAAAGAAGATCATAGCAACTGACTTAGTTTAAAGAAATCTACCAACTTCATCACACAACTACACCCACAAAAATGCTTTTTCGAGTAAATATGGCCAAATATGGCCAAAATGGAAAAAGCTGAGTTGCTATGGCAATTACGACTTGATGCCACCCACTGGCCAGGCTTAAATGACAGCCTTTCCATAAGCAGTCTGCTTAAATTGAGGGCTCTTGATAGGTGAAACATTCCCTTTAGATATGGATTTGGTACAAAAATGTCTTTTATAAATGGCCTTCATACCTCTTGTATACATATGTACATCAGATGTATTCATTTGTTCCTAATGGATTTATAACTGTATGCATATTTTATTTATATGTTTTTATATACATATATATATTTATTTAAAAGCATCTTAAAAGCATTTTTATATGTACAAATATGTACATATTTATTCTTGTGTTTATAATATATAGTTAACGTGTTGATATTTGCACAATCAGTTTTTATATATATTTTTATATTTTGATATTTGTACTGTTTTGTGCTGACACATTCATGTGTAGTGTTTCAGACCTGGGAGTGGTTTTCATTAATCCAAGAAGTGGTGGCATGTAAGATTTCCTATTTAAAACAGTTTAGTTCCTTAATTTCCTTGTCTCTAATGAAGTTCCTGCTTTAATTTTTGGAACAAAAGCACTTATACCTACTTGTTTGTCTGAATAAAGAAAGTATCCTGTTACTGAATTGGATGTGTTGGCTTGATTTAAAGCACACATTGGATTATTTCAGGGCTCACTGGCTCTTATTGCCTGCATACTGCTTGTGTGACGATTTTCTTGGTGGTTTATGCATTTTTTCATCTTTTACTAGAAATTGATGAAGAATGTAGCAGAGGATTCAGGAATGGTTTTCATTAGAAGTGTAGTGGGAGAAAGTTTTAGTCATGTGAATGTCCAGTGGAATGCCTACTGTTGTACAGCTGGAGGTAGGGTATCGAGCAAAAAGTCCCAGATGGCTGCTTATGGGATGGCCATGCCATGACTAGCTCTGTCCTTGTTGTTGTAGTATTATACTGGTTATTAAGATAGCTGACAGGCCATTTTTGTCACACAGCCTACTGACCATCACTCCTCTCCTTTTGGACTGTCAACCATGCATTGCAGCTATACAACTGCTCATATTCTGCATAATAACAAGGGAATATGCCTAGTCTCTTCTGGTGGGTAGCCTAGCAACACCATACACTTATGAAATTTATTTTAGGGGTGAGAGCTATTAGTAAAGGGGATATCAGTCAAGCAGCCATAGAAGGTGGATAAAGTTTCCATTATACTGTCAGATCCCACCAGGCAGCCTGATGTGTGCAGGATTCAAAGATTCATAAAACCCTAGATATTTCAAGGCCGCTGAGTGTTGTCATCATTCATACCTTGAAGTATCCTCACTCAAGCCATACTATTTTTCTCCAGCCAAATCAAAAGTAAATTTGTGGATACCCATCCATTCATCTTGTTTATGTTTAAGGTAAATAGTGAGTCACACTGCCTAAAATGTAGGAAAGGTTGTGAGGAGCTGGGTTATAAACCTGTCCATCCACTCTCTTTTATCTGTTGGTGAAGATTAAAGTCCCTGGTTCTACAATTGCTATATATATTGAACTTATAGAGAAACAAGAGGTCCAGGATAGTCAGGTCACTAATGGCATGATAACTGAGACCGAGATCTCTCCTCAAAAGTCTGTAAGACACTGAACACAGGGAAAGAGATTCCAGCATCTCTTAGTAGTACAGGGACTTCACACCTGTGATCCTTTTGGTTAAGAACCATTGGGCTGTCTTCTTAAAGGTTGGATATGTTTAGTGAGATATATCCCAAAGGGGACAGTGTACTAAACAACTGGTCTGATTGGTGATGAGTATAAGGGAGTAATTACCTCTTTAGATGTTGATGACATTCCTTTGGCAATTATCCGGAGTAAATAAAAAGAATTTCCTGGCAAGCATTACTACAAGATGGTCAAAAGAGAGGGCTCTATGAGCCTGTAAGTGGGATGCTGCACTAGTAAATGTGCTGTCCTTTAGATGAGACATTAAACTGAGGCCTCATCTGCCTGAGTTGGTAGTAGCCCTGATGAATGTAAATATCTTGCAACAATTATCATAATGAGTAGGGGTTGGTCCATTTATGCTCTCATACATTTATATTTTACACAGTTTCATTTTTGCTGTTCTTATATTCACATTTTGCAATCTAGTCTTAACATTTTTAAACTTTACTCTTCACCCTCTACGCTGCTCCTGGCACAGCCATTTCTTTATTTCAGATACAATCTCCTCATTCCCTCCTTACTTCATTATACAATAATTCTTCAAATCTCCTTTCCATAAACAACTTATTGACATAGACAGCATTTTATGCCAGTATCTGATTACCCGTAATATATTTTCAGTATGATATCATATCCATATCAAATTTTATACTTTTCTTTAAAAATAATCCAAAACATATCACTTCATTTACAATACAAAAAACAGTGCTGAGGTAATTCTTCCACATTGCAAATATAACATTCTTTCTTCTTCTAAAACTTTACATTTTACATTTCCTTTAACATGCAACTTGTTTAATGAAATTCTCCATCAACATGAAACCCCTCAAATCTTCTCTGCCTTTCTCTAATTCCTAATTTTCTATTTCCTTTCTAACCCTTCCCACAGATAAATATAACAATTCTCATTGTAATCTTCATATAGGTTCATACTAGGCTATCTGCCCTAGGGCATTTATAAGCCTAGCCAGAATGTGTTTGGCTTTCGCCACCCATTTTAAATTTATTTTGCTATGCCCTTTTTCGAGGTTAGTATACTGTGCCTCTGTCTAACAGTGACACAGAAGTGATACCCGGGGTAAACCTATGATCTCCCATCCACTCATCAAGATTCCTCTTGAAGAGAGTCAATGAGGGACTCTGCCTAACCTGGACTGGGATTTTATTCCAGAGTGAAGGGAGCCTCTGGGTTATGAATCTGTCCCTCCAGCATGTCCTATTTATTTCAGTGCTGAGGTTCAAGTCTCTCGAGCGTAGCTCAATGGGATTTGGATTTTCTGAGGTGCAGCATGTCCATTAATTCTGGGTTGGACATGGCTTTATACGTCAGGCACAGATCGCCTCTGAACAGGCGGTATGCCACTGAGTAGAGCTGGAGTTTCTTTAACCGGGCAGCATATGGCATCTGTTTGAGCCCTTTGATCCTCTTGGTGAGGTACTTTTGGGGTCTTTCCAGTTGCAGCAGGTGTCTGGCAAGGTACATCCCAAAGGTGGCATTGTACTCAATTATGGGCCTGATGAGGGATGAGTAAAGAGGCACGATGACCTCCCTGATCTAGATGTGAATCCCTTCATGATTAGGTGGGCTATATAAAATGTTTTTCTAACCACTTTGGCCACGTGGTTGTCAAATGAGAGATTGCTATCAACTTGGGTCCCCAGGTCCCTAATTACTTCTTCTGTACTTAATGGACTACCACCTATGTGGTAATTTGTGGGCACTTTGTTTTTGCCAAAGGGGATGACTATACACTTTTTGGCATTTAGCTTGAGGCCATGGCTCTGGCACCAGTTGTCTGTTTCTATGAGGCCCTTTTGGAGGATGCTTGTGTCAGCTGGAGAGTCGATTATGGCGCCCAGATTGCAGTCATCTGCGAACTTGGTCAGCCACAGTCCTTCCATGTTGGCCTGTTCCTCCGAGAAATATATACCGAACAAGAGAGGTCCCAGGACTGAGCCTTGTGGGACACCACTTATAACTGGTTTGGAGTCTGACATGGCTCCAGCAATTCTAACCATGTGGGTTCTGTCCTTGAGCCAGTTTGCAATCCATCTAGTGACATAGGGGTTTATATTTAAGCTGGTGAGCTTATCTATAATGCCTGAGTGGGGTATTGTATCGAAGGCTTTTGCGAGGTCCAGGTAGGCTGTGTGGACCACCTTCCCCTCGTCAATGGCCTTGGTGACTGTTTCAAAGAAATCAACCAGGCTTAAGAGGCAGGATCTGCCCTTAACAAAGCCGAACTGGGTAGGATCCAGTGTTTGTAGGTCCCCAATATCTTTATTTATAAGGTCCATGATGATCCTTTCCATAGCTTTGCAGACCAAGCTAGTCAGGCTTATGGGGCGATAGTTCCCAGGATCCGTTGAAGCACAACCTTTATGGAGAGGGACCACTGTTGCTGTACGCCACTCTTTGGGCACATATCCTGTAGTAAGGCTGAGATTGAACAGTAGTTTTATGTTTGGGTTTAGCTCTTCTTGGAGTTCATGTAGGACGTAGCCCGGGACACCATCTGGTCCCATTGATGCTGTGTTTTTTGCTTTGGAGAGGGCAGCTCTTACCTGAGCATCTGAGATGTCAGGGGGGCAGCACTCTGCTGGGATAGATATTTGCCCTTTTGGTGGGAGGGGAGAAGTTTGCGCTGAACCTGTCAGCTAGGATGTTGGCAATGTCTGTGGGTTCAGTGTATTTTTTGTCATTTTGGACTAATTCTGAGCATATCTGGGAATTACCACCCAGGTTCCTAACATAACTAAAGAAAGCCTTGTGATTATCCTTAGTGTCCTGTGCAATTTTTCTCTCGAAGCTGGCCTTAGACAATTTTATGTGTGCCCGTAGTTTTTTGCTAATACTGATCAGTGATGCCTTCCCTTTTTGGGATTTTGCTCTATCATTTAGTAGCTTCCTCCTTCTATTGTATAGTTTGTTTATGGGGTCCACCAGACAGGACGTCTGCCTTTGGAGGATTGGGTCTTGGTTTTATTTGGGATCGCATGATCCATGCATTCCTGAAGGTGTTCATAGAATGCATTTATAAAGGATTCTGTGGTCTGGGCGGTATTTTCCACAGGCCCAGGGGCTTTGAAGGATTCCACCTCAGTTTTGAGGAGTGTGAAATTTGCTTTAGAAGTTTTTACTGTGGTTTTCTGGGCAGGGGTGGGGTCGGGATGTGAATATCCAGTGAGATTAGTTTATGGTCTGATCTTACCAGTGAGGGATACACTTCTGGTCTGGAGCATAGAGTCCCCATGTTGGTGATGATCAGGTCCAGTATGTTTTCCCCTCTTGTGGGAGTGGTAACAAGTTGTTCCATAGCATTTGAGTTTATAAATTCTAGGAACCTTTGGGCTAGGGTGTTGGAGCTAGAGTAATGCTCCCAGTCTATGTTTGGGTAGTTGAAGTCGCCCAATATAATGGTGTTTGGAGAGACCTTCATATTTTCCAGTGTTCTCAGGAAGGCCGAGTGGGGTTCCTGGGTTTGGGAGGGTGGTCTGTAGCAGGCTATAAACTGGAAGGCAGTTTTACCCACTGTTAGTTGCACATGGATAGTCTCTGATGCTTCGTGCTTTGCCACCAACCTGGAGGTGTGGGTATCTTTGATGAATATCGATACTCCCCCTCCTTTTGTGGTTCGGTCCAAGTTTTGGGGCCGAAAAGCATGGTATGAGGTATAACCTGGTAGTGCTGGGGTGCTCTCGTGAGCCCTGAACCAGGTTTCCGTTACTGCACAGATATCGATGTTCTCCATGCTAAGGAGAGTTTCGAGTGCATGCATCTTGAGGTTTAGACTTCTGGCGTTGAGTAGCATTACTCTTAGTTTCTTATCCCTTGTGATACCTATGGAGGTGGGTTTGTCTTTTGAGCCTTGCCTAAAAAAGGCACTATGGGGTAGCAAGAGCCTTTGCCAATATCCGAAAGCCCAGGGGTGACAGGTGCAAGCCGTCCCTAGCGAAGCATTGTGGCTTTTCGAGCATATCATCCCAAGCTGACATGCATTGGATCCCCTTTGAATGACACCAGTACTTAAGCCAATTGTTGAAATTGATCATCTTGTCTTCATATTGTGGCATCATTCTTGGTGAGGGTAAGATGCTACTCAAGGTCAGGGTCATACCGGCCTGGGCTACATGCTCAGAGAGCTCCTTTATGTCTCTTTTCATGTAGTCCAGGGAGATACGTCTCAGGTCATTCACACCAGCATGGACAATGACTGAGTCATATTTGTACTTGCCTTGGAGTTACCTGAGTGCTTGTGTTATGTGGCGGATCCTAGCGCCCGACAGGCTGCTCACCGTGACCATCTCCTTGTTCAGCCTGGTGAGCGGGACGTCAGTGTGCCTGACGATAGAGTCACCTATTACAAGTGTATCAGGTGTGTTGTTTAGTCTTAAGGGCTGTGACTGTTTGGCACACTGGCTTTGTGAGATATGTGTTGCACGTGTTTTGTTTTGGGGTAGCGGCTGCTTGGGTGTCTGCTTTGGAGGTCTCTGCTGCTTCGGCAGATCTTTATTTAGAGCCTCCGAGTATGTTTTTGTGTGATTATGTGTTTGGTTTGCTGTCGTGGTAGGTCTATGTGAGACTGGAAATGTAGTGAGTGTGGTTTCCTTCTCCTCCTGACTGGTTATGCCAGTACTGAGTTGAGAGAGCTTAGCCTCCAGTTTGGCTATATGGTTGCATCTCTCACATGTGTTGGAATTTGTTGGGAGGAGGAGGGGGTTGTCTGTGTACATGAGGCAGTTGTAACATTGCCTCAAGATTCCCAGATTCACCAGCTGGACCGGAGAGGAGATTGACAACTGACCTTTGGACATGCTAGAATAATATTGAGAATTCCTTAATAATTGAAAACCAGGGCCAGTGGGGAGTGAGGGTGTAGTGCTTTTAATTTTTAGTGCTGACTTATATAATTGCTTTAGTGAGCAAGTGCCATTTAACTTAAGTGCAATGTGTTGCAGGTAACTTAAATGCAAAAACGACAAACAGTAACTTTCTTTCAAGTGAAACAAGGAAATAAGTACAGTAAGCAATGCAGATATCACTAGTGATCCACAGAAGTGCTGAGAAGCCGCGTATTAGGTGGAATTAGCGTTCCAGGGAAATAACAAGCAAACAAACAACAAGCATATAAACAAAGCTAGATTCAGCAGGCCTGGATCTAGTCTATGCTACAGCAAACAAGGTGTACCAATTTCAGTAAGATACAGTTCAAATATTCAGGCACTATAAACCTTTAACCAGAAATTCCCAGCTCAGAAGGGCAGAGTCCAGCCTCTTCTCCCACAAGAGTGCAGACCACAAACCTTCTTAATGTAAAATAACTGGCCTGAAGCCCAAGTGCTTAAACCAGAACTAATACACTTTAAGAATAACAGACACTGGGCTCTCAATCAGCAGTTCCCAACTTAGAAGGATGAAAGCTACCTGTCCTGCCACCACAGTGCATGCCACAAACCTTCCTAATGTAAAACAACTGGTCTGAAGCCCAAGTGCTTAATCCAAAAGACTTAGAATGATAGCTACACTTTAATCAAGTTACTACCAAGCAGTAATAAATACAATTGAATACTTTAGAGAATGCCTGGATTAGTGCTCAAGTTACACAAACAAAGCTAAATCCAGCAGGCCCGAATCCAGTCTATGCCACAGCAAACAAGGCGCACCAACTTCAGTAAGAAGCAGTTCAGATATGCATGCACTATAAGCCTTCAACCAGAAATTCCCAGCTCAGAAGGGCAGAGTCCAGCCTCTCCTCCCACAAGAGTGCAGACCACGAACCCTCTTAATGTAAAATAACTGGCCTGAAAGCCCAAGTGCTTAAACCAGAATTAATACACTTTTAGAATAACAGACACTGAGCCCTCAATCAGCAGTTCCCAACCTAGAAGGATGTAAGCTACCTGTTCTGCCACTACAGTGCAGACCACAAACCCTCTCAGTGCAAAACAACTGGTCCGAAGCCCAAGTGTTTAAACCAAAAGGCTTAGAATGAGTTACACCAAGCGGTAATAAATACAATTGAGTACTTTTAAGATGATGCAAAAGTAAAAAAAGTAGGTAGAAACACAAGTACAGTAAAAGCAGATTAATTTTTTTTTTTTTTTCTGAACAAGTGCTGAGATCAAAGAAACAGATTTGAGTGCTGAAACTAGAAAACTGGCTAGTTATAAGAAAAAAAAAACTAAGCTAGAAGGCTTCCCTCCAACACAGAAGGGCTTGGGGGCTCAGAAGCCTACAAATAGTCTATACCACTTAACAGGAAAGGCAGGAAACAAACTTACATTTTTTTTTTTTTTTTTTTTTTTTCTTCTGTTTCCCAGATGCTCTCTTTGTACACAGTAGGAGTGCCTGAAATCAGAATATGATCTCACTGCACTCAGTTGAGTGAGCAAATGAGATGGGCCCAGAAGGAGTATCCAAACACAAATTTACAAGAGGGGCGGGCAGTTGCAAGGCCATTAAGATTAACACCAAAACAAAAACAGTGAGGGTGGGTGGGACTAACTGAAGAGCAGAGTGAAAACTTCCAGTTCAGTTAATATTCCTTCCACACAGTTAAAATCAATTTAAATACTGTATTTTTTGAAAAAAAAAGAGCAGATAAAGGTACTTAAATTCTCTTATACGTCCAGTTGAATATAGCAAGTTCTTAGACAGCCAAAGCTGAGGTTTTTAAGCAGAAAATATTTCACACTGTACCACTTAAATAGGCAAGGACAGGAAATCAAAGAATGTGACTACCCCCACACCTGTAATTACTAGCAAATAACAAAATTCAGCAAGCACTGACTAACTTCCAGTTCAGCTAATATTCCTTCCACACAGTTAAAATCAATTTAAATACTGTATTTTTTTGAAAAAAAAAGAGCAGATATAGCAGCCCTTTTGTTTTCCTTTTACATCATGCAGTTTTATTTTCCATCGCCTCATTTTACCTTCACATTCTTTCCTCATTATTTCCAGTTTGTCTATTTTTTGCTTCCTACTATCATCCTTACCTGTTCATACCTTTTAAATAACAATTACTGGGATTCATAAAGGTTGCCACTAAGTCTCCACTGAAAGTAGCCTTTCTGAGTGAATAGCCAGCACACACAATGTGGTAGGAATGTTCTTGAGTACAGAAAGTGTATACTTAGTGGTAACTTTTATGAGTCCCATCGAACGTCTCTATTACCAGACTCATGTATTCTCTTGGAAATTTTAATACCTACAATAAATGTGTAGAATCATAAAAATGATGGGATTTATCAGATTTATTCCTCCAATTTATCTGTTGTTGTATACAACCCATCTTTTTACATGATTCAGTCATGATGTCCAGAAAAAAATACAATTTCCAGTACTGTTTTTTCCATCATCACAAACATAACCATCATGATCACCAGACCTTAATTTCCCATTTTCTATATGGTGTCAGGGTGTCATGTCAGTTGTCACCATTTCCTCACTATTCAATGCCACTCTACCGCCTTCTTCGAGACTCATGCCTGAACTGTTGCAGGGCTTCTCTCACTCAATCCATCCCCCTCTTTGCAGGACGCCCTTGTTTCCTCTTGCCATCTTCCTTTTTTTTTTCAAATCTTCTTTACTAGATTGTTTTTTCTTTCCTGCACATGTGTACAAACCACAGTAATCTGTTCCTTGACCTTTTCTGCAATTGGAGCTACTTTGGCTTCTTCTCTTGTGTCCTTATTTCTTCATCTGTCCCACAGTCTGCATCCTAACACCTGTCCCAGGCACTTCAACTTCATCACCTCTAGCTTCCTCAGGTGCTCTGCTTTTACTATTCAGGCTTCCATTGCCATACAGTAGTACTGGTCACACCACTGTTTTGTATACCTTACTTTTCAGCTTCTTTCGTGTTATTCTGTCACATACAACACCTGACACTCTGTGGCAATTGGCTGCAGCCCCTCTGATTCTAGCTTTGACCTCATTCGGATTTCCCTTCTCCTTAACCCCTGTGATACTTGAAGCTCTTATCCTGTTCCACTGTTTCCCTTCTATCTCAGTTCTCAGCTTCTTCTGAACTTGAGCATTTGCTGCCACTGCAACACTATCTGCATTCAGTTTCATCCCATGTGCTTTCAGTTTTGCATCCATTCCCCTATCCAAGTTCTTGCTCAGTCTGCCTGTAATGATACATTGTCTGCATACAGCAACTTTGTTGATCTGTCCCCTCCAGTCTGTTTGCTAATGTATTTCATCACCACTATGAACAGCAGTGGACTCAGAGTTGAACCTTGGTGCACACCCACTCCCACTGGGAACCACTCTGTAAGCCTGAACACTGTTCGTACTTGAGTCATTGCTTCCTTGTACATAGTTTGCAAAAATGTTTCCAATATTTCTGGGACTTTGGACCACTGCAGGACAGCCTAAATCACATTTCTTGGGACCTTGTCATATGCTTTCTAAAAGTCGAGGAATGCCCAGTTGGACTCTTCCCTCATCTGTAGCTTCTTCTCAATTATCTGTCTCACTGGAAACATTGGGTCAGTTGTGCTGCATCCTGAGCTGAACCCAAACTGCTCATTTTCCATCTTAATTTCTACTACTCTATGCATTCATTTATCAATCACCCTCTCCAGCACTTTCATTCAATATGACAGGAGTTTGATAACTCTGTACTGCCCACAGTTATGAACGCCCCCTTTGTTCTTGAACAATGGCACCAGTATGCTTATTTTTCAGTCATGCGGGATACATCTTTCTCTTCACACTGCTATGAGAACCCTCAGGAGTGATAGCTCCCATACCTCACCCAGCATCATTATCATATCTGCTGTGACCTCATCTGAGCCTGCTGCTTTCCCTGACGTCATTTTCCTTAGTGCTGTTCTTCTTTTATGGTGAGCTCCTCCTCTTCTCTCATTGTATGCTGTGACTGGGGCAGTACAGATTCTATTGGGTTTTCTTCATTCAGAAGCTGCTGAGAGTACTCCTTCTAGCTGCCTTTGATGTCCTGTGGACTGGTGAGGAGGATGTTGCTGGTGTCCCTTATGAATGGTGTCTGACTATCTTCTTCATCTTTCTGTCTTTGCCTTTTACAGACTTAATTTACAGAAGCCTGTAGAGCACTTCTGATGCCTTATTCTTTGCTATTGCAACTCCTTTCTTAGATTCTTTGTTAGACAACCAGTATTCCTTCCTACTCTGGCCCTGCTTTTCTATCTACCAGTTTTCCTGTGCTCGTCTTTTTTTTATGACTTTCTGGACTTCTGCATTAAACCACCAGCTTGCCTTACTTCCATACCTGGCTTGTCTGCGTATCTGTTCCGTAGTCCTCACACATGCTGTTTTGAGGCACTGCTATTCTTCTTCAACTCCACCTATTTCCTCTTTTTCTTGAGGTGCTAGAGCCCAGAATAATTCCTTGAACTGTTATGCTTTCTCTCCAGTCAACTTTCAGGTCTTTAGCCTGGTCTCTATTGATTTTAGAACCTTTACTGACCAGTGCTTGCAGCTGATTGTGGCAACCAGTGATTTGTGCTGTTGGCCAATTGTTTCTCTGGGGATGACTTTGCAATTACTGATTCTACCCCAGTACTCTTTTCTCACTAGGAGGAAGTCTATCTGAGTTGCACATTGGACACTCTTGTATGTGATCTTGTGACTGTCCGTCCTGAACCATGTGTTGGCTGCTATCAAGCCATTTGCCAGACAAAAGTCTAGAATGGCCTCTCCTTTATTCCTGTTACCCCACTCATGTGGACCCAGGCAGTCCTCATATCCTGTTCTGTCTTTCCCAATATGTGCATTCAAGTCACCCATTATTAACAGCAATTCATGTTGTCCTGCTGTATCTGGTGGTCCTGCAATTGCTGTCTGAACTCTTTTCATCACTAACACAACCCTGCTGTGGGGCACAGGCTGAGATTATGAATACTGCCCTATCATTACACTGGAGTCTGATTGCCATGGGTCTGTCACTAATTCTGATGACATCCCTCACTATCTTCTGAGGCTTATCTCTCACCACAGTTCCCACACCATTTCTAGCCTGTCCTCCTCCTGAGTAGTAGACTTTGGATCCCAAGCCAAGCTGCTTTGCTGCACCGCCCTTCCATCTTGTCTCCTGGATACACAAGGTGTTCAGCCTCATCCTTACCATCATGTCATCCACTTACAAGCTGCTTCCTGTTAGTGAACCTACATCGCAGACATAGATACCATTGCTAAATATGCCAGTTTTTCCATTACAAATAGATTCAACATACATACCTTCCACACAATGTCAGTCTTTTTATTTCCTACAACAGTTCCAGTAGTTCCTGATGTTTGCCAAATATTATGCATGACACACTTATTTAACTCCTCATATAGTGCCTTCCAAAAGTCTTTACCACCTCCTCAAATCCCTGTCTTTTTGCTTATTCATATGGAACCCTTCTTTTGCCGTTAAACTTTCTGTCTTTACTACAGTTCTCACATCCCTGTACTATTGTTAGCCATCAGTAACAAATTATTTGCATATGACAATAATAACGGTAATGCCACAGCACTCTTTATCACCCATCTGACGTATTCCGTATCACTCACCATTGCATCCGCATAATTTATACCTCTGTTAATTTTTATCCTTTGTCCTACCTACCTATTATCCAACACTGATACTCATGACTTACCATGAACTGACCTTATAACATAAAGTTTCTTCCTATTTTATATTTTAATAAAATTCTCTACATTTCTTTATGATTTGCACCATCAGATGCTTTTGCAAAGTCAAACACAGCCTCTCTGCATTTACCTTTCTCTCCTATTACACTGTCTACTGCATCTGTAACTGTCATTTCATTCACCTTTCTGGTTTTGACCACATATAAACTACCACATAGTGCAACCTTTCACATTTTCTGAATTATTTTCACCAATATTTTGCAATCTGTGTTATCCAGTTTTATCATCCTCCAGCTCTTTATTGTCTTATTTCCACTTTCTTTCACATAAAAATAACAATCTCACTGCAAATTTCCCTTCTTTAATACCTTCATTCATCCAATTATTCATTCAGCCCTTCCAAATAAAACTTTCTTCTCATATTTAGGTATCTACTTACAAAACACTTGTCTTGAACCGTCAGCTTCTGGCACCAACTCCTCATTATTTTTATTTTTTATTACTACCTTTAACTCTCCTCTACGGTATTCCTTTTCAGTAATTGTACTATCTCATTCTGTATCCTTTTTACCTTACATCTTCCCTTCCACCCATTTTTTTCACATAAATCTTACTTGCCATGATCTGATCTTGTTTATACCGTAATTACTATTTCTCATCCTCCATATGATTCATTTTTCTTTCTTTTGCTCTTAACATCTTTGCTTAATACAGGTCATTATTTTCAGTCTTTCCTAGTTTCTCTCTATCAAGAAATATTTATTTTATTTCTTTTTTTGAAATTTTACATTTGTTAACCGGGTAGAGTCCGGCTGGGCAAGTAACCCGTTTTCAGTGGAGACCCGGGGAGATAAGCTCCATAACAATAGTACAAAAAGATTACAAAATTATTTTAAAGATTTACAAATAATATACAAAAAGTTAGACAGTTCCCAGCACTCACAATTTACAAAAAAACTGGCCAGGAGTATTACAGGAGCATAGCCATTGTTGAGTAAGTTATTCCTTTAGGAGTCTTTTGAAGCTATGATGAGCTGCGTTTTGTAAGATATTCTGGGGTAATAGATTCCACTGTTTGGCTACTTTGAAGGAGAAGAGAGAGTCACCAAAGTAATCATGGGACTTTGTAACCTTGAGGATAGGTTTATCAGATGATCTAAGGGTCCTGGGGTTGGTATTTAGTTGCACTGGGTAAGACAGTGCAGGGCAGTTTTCGGGTTTGCGGATAATAGAGTGGGTAGTGGTGAGCTAATTGAGCAATAACAGATTGGGAAATTCAAGCCAGTGTAGCTTCTGAAGAGCAAAGCAATGATGGGTCCTGTTGGGTATACTAGCAGCAACTTTTACTATTTTGTTATAGCAGGAATCAAGTAGATGTAAATCAGTCTTGCGCAGGTTAGTGAAAAGTTGAGAACAGTAGAGAAGAGTAGATAGGAGGTGGGATCTGGCTGTGGCTAGTCTGGCATTTTGAGTAAGGTGAGGTTTGGCCCTATATAGAGCACCAAGTTTGATGTGAGCTTTCTTAATTGTGAGTGATATGTGTTTTTGAATGTTAGATTGTTGTCTATCGTGACATCAAGTAGTTTTGTTTGGTAAACTGGTTCTATTATAGTGCCATTAGTGAAGTAGATGGAGAGAGGAGGTGTTTTTGCTTTGGATTTCCTGTTAGAGAAGATCATTCATTTTGTTTTGTTTGGGTTTAGGATGAGTTAAGTTCATGTAGATAATTTTCAATATCTAAAAACAACTTTTGCAGTTTATGTTGGAGTTCTTGGGGTGTGGGAGCAGAGCAAATAAGAGTAGCGCCATCAGCATATTGAATGACAGAAGCAGATTTAGTGGTAGTGTTTAGACTATTTGTGAATATAATAAAAAGGAGACGGCCAAGGATGGAACCCTGAGGAACCCCAACAGAGAATGGGAGGAGTGTGGAGAGTTTATTATCCCATTTAGTTGCCTTTTGTTGATTAGTAAGGCTTCCTAGATCTAGTAAATCCTCACTTTTTATTTTCTTCTTCCTTCCCTTTCCACCTGAATATATAATTTATTTTACTTTTCTTTGTATATTGCCAAACAATAGGTCCATTTCCTATAAAATGGTCTCATTAGTAGATGATCCCCCATAATTGCCACCTTTCTTTTTATTTAACTGTCATTCTTCACTGTATCACTTGTTAATTTCTTTAATCCCCCTTCATTCTCAACCAGCTCATACCCATACCACATGATTAATGTCCTTTCATGTTGTCTGAACGCATTATGAAATGTATGCTGTCCTCATCTTCCCCTTTATATACACACACCTTCTCTCTTTCCCTAACCTTAATTTCCCATTTCTCATCATCTCACTCATTACTTTAATATCCTGTGTAACATTACCTTATTCTTTTACAGTTCAAATTCTTGCACCAATATACTAGAAAATGCCCCATTCGGAATGTATGACACCCCGACACTTGCAGAGAGGCCAGGAAAACAAAAGTTCCTCACCAAAAGGATAAAACATCAACATCTGTCTGCTGCTGCCTCCAGAAAGATTCAATTCCTAGCTCTATAGCACTCCCTGCTCAGGGCTGACCTTTGCCTACTATCCCATGTCAAGGCCATATGCTTCACCTCAAAAATCTAGATCCGTCAGAGCCACAAGGGCGGGACACTTAAACCTTGACATCACGCTAATAGGACACATGCTGGGAGGATAGATTCATCATTAAGACTCCTATGCTGTGGAATAAAAAAATCGGTATATGTGGCAGAGCACCTGGCGGCCTTGTTCAAGAGAAATTGACCAATGATGATGGGAGATGTGGGATATATACCCAGACTCCTCCTGTCACTGTCACAAGAGGCACAGCAAAACAACAAATAATAGTCCCCCATACTAGGGGTAAAAGGGCTAGTAAAAAGGGGGGCTAGGGGCTAAACTGCGGGCTGCCTATGCCGATAGCCTAGTATGAACCTATGAACCTATGAACCTATGAAATGTTAACTATAACATCGTTCTTTAGTTTTCAATATTCATATATGCATGCAATGCAATTAATATGATTGGTTTTACTCTTACATTGCAAACCAGCACCCTTTCAAATACCAAAGCCATAATATCCACTATAATAATATCATCAACTGCAGTCCCAAAGCATTTTTCTCTCCCTACCGTCCACACTATTTCACTGCCATTAACAATTCAAAAGTCTTTTTTAATCTTTTCTGCACATCTCATATTTAATAAATAAATCATGTCTGCATCCATTCATCTTGTCACATCATTTTTATACATTTTACATGTAACAAAACTACATTAATATCCCCTTTACCTTATTTGCATCTTCTAACTTATCTTCTAATTTCCTTTTTCTTCACCTTGCTCTGCCTCTTAATGACTTAAACATTTCTTTGTCCAACATTGTGCTTTCTCCCCTTCTTCTTCGTCAGTGTCCAAAGTAGAAAACCTATTTCCACTTGAACCCGTACCTTACTTTCAGCCCCCTCGACTCCTTTTATTACCTTCATCTATTATACCTTTTTAACCGATTCCTCGTTATAACCACAAATTCATCTTCATCTGACTCATCTTTAGCTTCAGCAGAGCTTCTAACCCAATTTTCTTCAATATTCCTCCTTCTATAGATTTTTTTCACTTTAAGCTCTTTCTTCTATTAATGCTGGACACTCAAACCAAAGATGGCTGTCGCTACTAGACTTCCTACATAGAGGTTTACAGTTTCTTCCTGACTGGTTGTATTCACCACAGTGCTCACCCTTTTATTACAGTCTTGCACCAAGTGTCACCAGTACTGCCAAACACACAAGTTTTGGGTTAAACCAAAAATATAACACTTCATTTCTTACAATTTATAATTATTATATTTGAATTATTTATGGATTGATTGATTGTATTTGTTAACCAGGATAGTCTGGCTGAGCAGAAAGCTACTCCTTTTCACTGAAGGTCCAGGTATAAAAGCTCCAGAAAAATTACAATGTTACGTAATGAACATTGTAAACAACAGTATGCAAGTAATCAACAAATATGCAACATTTAAATAAAGTGTAATTAATATCAGCATAATGTAAAAAACTATGAAATATATTTGGAAGTAAACTTGGTAGAAGAAGAGAAATTAAGAAAACAGAGGATTAGTATTAAGAGGTGAAACTGAATGTTTTAGGATCGATAGGAAGAAAGGAGAGATGGGGGATAAGGAGGAGATTTTGGACCAGTAGGATATAGTATTGAAAGATTAGGAAAAAGTAAGGGGGAGGACATTTATCATCCAGGAGTTGTACATGTATATAATTTGCCAAAGAATATTCTGGTCTCCTAAAAAGATTGTCTCACGTGAGATGTTTAATGTCCAAGAGAGGCATTCTTTAAAAGTAAATATCTTATTTCCTGGAGGAAAATAAGCTCTTGTAATGCAAATGTTTTTGTGAACATTATTTTGGAAGGCTGGTATAATTATTTTGGCATTAAAGCATTGTGGGGGGGGGCTCATACGAGATCTAGAGAGGTTTAAAGTATTCTTGTAGATAATGGATACCGCACCATCTTTTCTATGGGTTCTGTCTACTATTAAGGTGTTAGATGCCTGCGTTAAGATTTCATATTTATTTCTTGAAACCTAGTTTCTATGGTTACTATTATATTTGGGGAGTGGTAGGCTACCCAGGCATGCACATCACTATGTTTGTTTCTTATACTTCTGAAGTTAGCCATGTTTAGATGGAGATCTGTATGGCTTTGAGGGATGACTATTTCCTGATTTGGCAGACTAGTATTTGTTGACCTGGGTTGGATGGATGACACCACATGTTTACAAGTGAAAAGGCATCAGGGAGTATGTATAAGGGTGTTTGAATTTCAGATTAGCGCTAGGGGAAGGTTTGTTGATTAAGTTGTTGTGGGTGTAATACTTTACTTTAAAGAGGTGGACAGTAGCAGAGGAGAAGAGATTAGGGGCTATTAATAGCTTGAGATGTATAGTGTTTGAGACATGACCGGGTGGGTATGGAGAGTTGTGTAAAGAGGTGGAATTTGTTAAGAAGTAAGATAGGCAGCAGTTGTGATGGATAATAATAAAACACAGTACAATTCAGTGGAATAGTAGCATTGTTAAATGTGGAGTAATTGAGAAAAAATTGAAGGAGATGAGGGTGAAAGTTACAGAGAGGGAGTTGTCTGGTATTTCATCTACTTTTTTATTATCATGCACCATCTGACATACATTTTCAAAGAATATTTTAAATTCTCCATTTATCTCAGTTATTCTGAACTGTACCATCATTTTTAAGTGGATGCTTATGTTTTGAAATATATAGTCTTTCTAACGGCTCACATCTTTTTTTCTCACAGTCATTTATGAATCTTTCAGCTGGCTAAAACTATTCAGGAACTTCACAAAATAATATATTAGCTAAGTGTATAAGAGCCCTTATATCAGTTACATTAAATCTTAAACACAAAACGACATTATGCAATATATGATATCTATCAACTGCCTCTTCTTTCTTTGGAGTTAATTCTGGAACCTTTCAATCTCCTTTCATTGGTTTTACTTTCTTCCTATAGTGTCCTTTTACACAGGCATCCTTCTGCTCATAGCAGCTGTTTATGATTGTTCATAGAGTGAAGTCCCTGTTTCATGTGCATTTTCCAACCCTTCATTTGTTAGTTGAAGCATTAGTTCTGCTTGATTGCTTACAACCCTTTTTTGTGAGAATGCCTTTAAAACCAGCTTTCTCACTGACCAGGCACGCTTCCATCCATATTTTCTCTCCTTTTAGACCTCTTCATCTTGTTGATCGTCAGTTTCTCCTTCTAACTGAGATGCCACTTCTTTGAGGTACCTTTCAATTGCCTCACTGTATAGCTACACTTTTCGCAGGTTCTTCCTCATTCAGTATCTGAAATAATGTCATTATGTCTAAGTCACCCGATGATAAAACATTTTCTTTTACCTCAATCTCCTTTTTCCATTTGACTTTTTTGCTCTGGATTTTGCAATACTTTCTGATTACTATTCATTACTGCCATCCTCCCCAGTTCTGAATGTCTTCAGCAGTGCTAACAGTCCTCTGTCGCCATCTAGTGACTTGAAAAGAGTAATGGAAGCTCCCCTGTGCCCTGGCCAAATTATTCCATCTCAGGCCTATCCAGAAAAGGGGCCACTGGCCTAATAGGGCTAGCCTAGTAAATAAAGTGTCAGTACATACATTAAATAAATAAATTGCTAATATGGAAGTGCCTTTGAACATAAGCAATTTTTCAAATAGCTTCATGTAAAAAGACTACATATTTAAATATGAACTATCTAGTTTAGTTGGACATTGTCATTTTAAAATGCACTTTTGCTTTAGACTTCTGTTGTAGAGTTCTGGCATTTTCTTTATAATATACATAATTGAAATTTTGTGGTCCTCTTGAGAAATGTATAAAGATTCACCTCTTTTTGACCTTCTACTACAGAACAAATGCTTCCTTAAATACCAAGTTAAAGGAATTAACCTTCATCAAAAGATAAAAATAAACATGTTGGTGTGATCAGTTCATGTCCTACTGTATTCCCACATCTGGAACAAACTTCCACTGCATGCCAACAGAAGAGTACACCTTCAAGTTAAACCTAGATAATTTGATGGCAGCCTGAGATTCACCTCCAGTCTGTTTTGTATCATGCTCCTTGAGGCTTGAGGGAACTTTTGAATATAGGTTACTGGCTATGCATGTAATGGTCTGCATACTGATTGTCAAGTACTCACCTATGAACTTGTTCATAGGTTAGTACTAAGCTAACTGCCCTTGTGAGCCATTTTAAGCCTAGCCAATTATCCCTTGTGAGACTCAAACCTTGCACCTTGTGTTTGTAAGGCAAACACCTTAACCATTAGGCCATCCTGTTGTCCTGTGAAAATTGCATGGTGGGCCCTAACTTATTAACATATCACAGGCTTTTACTATTTAGCAGTTTAACTCTGGTAATGGATGCCACACTATATTACAAATTATGGAGCAAGTCAAAAGTAGTAAAGATTGGCCAAACACAAACCAATGATTCTAAGGATACCTTATTTTCTCCATTATTAGGCATGTGTAAGACTACTTTAGCAGTTTATTTTTTTAATTTTATTTAACATTTGTTTACTGGGAAAGTTTGACTTGGAACGAGTCAATTTTCAGTAGAGTTCCAGGGAGAAACACTCTAGATGCTTGTCTGTGTAATATGGGAGGAAATTGGAGCACCCGAAGGAAACCCACACGAATGCAGCGAAGACATGCAGACTTCACACAGAAGACACCCCAGCCGAGAATCGAACCGGAGAACCTCTTGCTGTGAGGTGACAATGCAAACTGATGCACCCCTGCACCATCCATGAGTTTAACTCCTGTTGCTGTACAAAATGTGTTAGACTCACAGCCTTTTGACTTATGAGGCCACGAGTTGTGGAAGGGAATGGTGTTGCATGAAGAAGGAGACACATACCTCATCAAGGCAGTATTTGAAAATATCAGTTTCCCTCTTATTTAGGATTCATTACTTCCTTCCCCTTCTGAAAAATAATTATTTGAAGCTCATCCAGAATACATCTTAGCACTATACTCATTGTTTTTCTAGGCTTTGATGCCTATAATGTTCATGTCCGTTTTTCTTTTTAGTCTTCGGTGCCTGTAAAGTTGCAGTCTGCTTTGATATTTAAGCAGGTGTATAGAACCATATCACCTCCTGCTCCATGAAGACACATTAGTCATACTGTTCCTTCTTATATCCAAGATCGCTCCTTTGCAGTACATTGGTCAGTTTTTCTTAAGTTAAATCAATAAATCTTGAAAAACACATGTTTATCACTATACTTTTTTAAGTGTATTGCTATGAAAAATGTATTGCTATACAACAACATACATGTATAAGAGATCTGGTATTCCAGAATGCTGATTTGCTTTTTTGGTGAATTGATGTGTTAAAAAATATACTGCTGTATCTTAAAAATTTTTTTTTGCTTGGTATACTGATGAATATAGATATGATTTTATGTTCTCCCTTTATTTAATTTTGCTAACGGGGGTACAGCACTGATCACAATAATCCAATTTCAGTTTCAGCTCCAAAAGATAAACAGACAATTAAAACTGCATAAATCAAGGCAAACTAAACTCTAACTATGTACATAGACAATATACACAAAAATTCTAGACACAGATGCAAATAATTATAACAACTGTAGCGTAACAAAGCTAGAAGTTGGATTTAATAAGGATGAAAGTTTAATAGGAGATTTGTGAGGAGACAGAGATGGTAGATTATATCCTGCAAGAAGGCAGTTGCATTTTGCCTAACTCATCTGTTATGTTTTTCTAATGATAAATGTTTAGGCTTACTGTCCTTTCCTACTTAGCCTGGGTTGTAGCTAAAAAGGGTCCTCAAGACAGTTCACTTATTCAGTTAATAAATGGAAAATAAATGAAGAATTTTGAAGCTGATTACAAATTTGTAGTAAATGGACTGTGGTCCACAGGTAACACTGGTTTCAAGATACACCAGAATAGATGAGGATATCAGCTAAGGGATATGTGCCTCGTACACTGAATGGAAAAAGATGAAAGAGCAACATAAAGATCTGTTGTATAATATGCCAAAGGGAGTTTGTAAATGAGAGGCTGTGGTAGCAAAAATCCCAGTAACTGCCTCTTCTCCATCTTCCTTTCTGCAGTGATTACTTCCCCAAGTTTAGCACAACTCTTTGTGTCACTTTTATTTAAATTGCACCAGTGAGCTGTTTCTTGTACATGCAGAAAAAAAATTTCACTCTCGATCAAGTACTGCAGTGAAATATTTAATATTTAATGATAGATGTTATACCAAAAGTATACCTATCAGAAGTCCTAGCCTATATTAATGTCTTACAGTAATAACCAACTATCATCAGTTCAGGATGAGAACTAACCTATGAGAAATGAAAGTATAGGAATAACCTTTTACCATGGTTAACAGAGATGCAAGAGAGATAAGAACCACTACTTTTAGAAAGCCAATAACAACACAAATTATCCATTCCCAAATACATTACCTAATCACTGAAACTAAAATTTAGAACAAAATTTCTGAACCCCAGTATCTTAAAACTCAGCATAATATGTTTAATCTTCCCTGAGCAAACTTTTAAAAGTCTCTTTAGAACAGCAACTAAATCCAATAATGAACCTTTCAAACAAGCTTTCTGCTACAAGAATGTTAAGAAGCTCCAGTCAACTCACTCCTGAACTTATCCAAAACAGTACTGCTGGCCACCCATTGCAAGACTGCCACCTTTAAGTAAAATACTTAAAATCTGCTTTGCAGTCAAATCTTAATACATAGACTCAGTTTAATAGTATACTAAGAAATGCCCAACATTATTTCTATGCTTTTAATATTTCATATTTATACAACCCTATACAGTGCAAAAGATTTCATCTTTAGTAACGCTGATAAAGGTGAACATGTGGGCACTGTCTTTGTATAGCCATGCAGGGTATTTGATCTGGAAAAACATGAGTTGCCGTCAGAAAAAATTACAACCATAGGCTTTAAAAATACCACACCTTGTGATTTATGAATTACTTAAGTAACAGCCTAATTAAAATAAAATTGATTAATTTCCACTCCAGTGTCTCAACTTTTCCTCCCGCATTCTCTCAGGTTTCTCTGTTTATTTGGTCCAGCCCTATTTTCACTATTTTAACCCCAATTCCTGCAGATCTCATCCCAAGTGCTATCACACTGCATGAGGATGACCCAGTACTATTCAGAGCAAGACCTGAGTACAGTGCATTAGAAACATAACTACAGCTTCAGCTTACCTAATCAGACAGTGGTGCAAGGCTAATAAACTAATAATAAATCCCATTAAGACCAATGCAGTGTGGTATTTGCAAACCTTCGTTATAAAATGTAAACCAATAGATCTGAGACCCAATAAACAAACTTACACCAGTACAAACCTATGAAAACCTGGATATACAATGTAGCCAAACTGTATTATTCTTGTATTATAAAGGTATATATATTATCAAAGTCACAAAAAAATCTAAAATTATACATATGTGAAAGTCACCGTACCTATAATGCACTTAAAACAAATATACTTTTCTCTGAACTGGAATATATACTTCCATTAACAGCCCTAGGTAATGGTGCTACAGCTAAATCTTTACAAAAAACACACTACTAACAGTATGACTTGTTAAACCTCTCAGACTGGCTTACCCGTCACTGCCACATACTGACCATGGAAAACAACGTGCCCATTACAGAAGAAAACACAAATGTTTTTCTAGGGATACTAAATAAGGTCATTAATAATGAGTGCTGCTCCCGAAGCAGAACTAGATGAAAGAAGTTCTCCATCCTTTAAGAAACCCAACTCAGGCACACAAAACCTAGCAAGACTCTGATTTCCTAACTTGATGTATTATACTCCATTTCCATAACCAGAGCACCTGGATAAAAATCCATGTAGAAACAGGGAGGACATGCTGGATTCATACAGAAAGATGCACATCCAAGAAATCAATCAGGGAAACAAGTGCAGTAAGATGGCAATGTTACACACAGTATGACTGAGCCAGTGATTAGTTGCTTTAACACACCCTCTCAGGTCACCACAGACAGTCACATATTTTGCTGTACCTTTGATGTATTGTACTTCATTCAGCTTTCATTTTCAACCCCATAGTCCTCGTTTTGCTTTTGGAATGGTGTCTTTTGCTTCGGTTTCTAAAATAATGTATCTGAGATGTAAGTAATGTATTCTGTATGCAACACTACAGTGACATTGCATAAGACGTACAGGTTTACTATCAAAAGGGCGATCGGACTTCATCCAAATTGAAAAGACCAAATGCCTTAATTCAATATTTGCAAATTAAAAAAAATGTTGAACTTGCAACAGCGAATGCATACTAGTATTTGCTGTTGTGAATTCAACATTTTGAATACAGATCACTGTATAGTGGGGATCGGGAGATGTACCCTTTCCCCTCTCTGTAGTGTGATCTTGGAGTTTGTATATATAACTTAAGTAGCAGGGAGTGAGGGGGTGCAGGGGGGCTTGCCCCTTGCAAAAACGTTCTTTCTTCTTGACTGTAAGTGTGGTATTTTCGATAAAGTCAACATTTCTGAGATGTTGACTTTTCTGAAATACCTCATACGGTCTTGTTTTGTTCGTTTATTTGATTTCTGACATTTCAGTCCAGAAATCTAAACACTCACACAATGCAGGTGCGTGATTTTGATAGTGAACCAGGCATAAACATGTACAGGAACAGCATGTGTTGCTGATTATCATCCTCTTTTACCTGTTTGAGTGCTTCATTGTGATTTTTCAATAAAGAGTAGAGATAAAGGTACAACATGGAAGCAGATAAAGCACATACCTGCTCACCACAATAGAAAATGATCTGGCAAATTAGCAAAAGTGTAAGCAACCTTAAGATGCAAGATATGCATAGAGTTGTTTTATAAATCTAGCAAATAACATGCAGCAAAAGGCATTTGGTCACTGTCAAGTATTCAGGATCAGAATGCAGAAACCCTGTTATTATTTAAGGACTGTCGTCAGTGAAGGAAAGACTTCTAAGGGTAACCAGTGGTAGACATTTACTTAGGAAATGACATCCCCCTTCATAACTTCACTTCTGCTGTGCTGTAGTATTCTTATTTTGGTTCCAGTAATAAACTTCTTTGATATTTTATTGTATTTAAGTGAGCTGTACAACATTCTTAGTAGCATTTTAGCAAACAGAACTCTATTGTATTGAAGCAATCAATAACAATATTTCATTGTCTCCCTTTTAAGGTACTTACAGAGGCCAGTGGGAGGCAGGAAAGAGACATGGTTATGGGGTGAGACAAAGTGTTCCATACAAACAGGCAGCTCTGATTCGGTCTCCACGGCGCACATCACTTAACTCACTGAGAAGTGACCAGGGTAACAATAATGGGACAGCCAATGTAGAGATTACAGCAGCTGCTGGGAGCCCTGCTGCTGGTTCCAGAGGTGGATTTGTCCTTACGGTCCATGTAGACTCTGACTCTAAGAACAAACGGAAGAGTTTCTTTCGGCGTACTTCTCTGCTTAGTGGGTTGAAGCTGCGCAGAACTGAGTCTAAGAGCTCACTCGCCAGTCAGCGCAGCAAGCGGAGCTCCTTAAAAAGTGAGGCAGGGGTGAGTACTGTGAGTTCCACAGCCAGTGACATTAACTCCACAGTCAGTTTTGCAGACACTGAGCCAGACCTCTCTGCAGCCCGAGAAGTGATTGAGGATACAGCAACAGAAATTTACTCAGGAGAATGGAAGTATGACAAACGCAGCGGCTATGGTGTCAGCCAGCGCTCCAATGGGCTAAAATATGAGGGGGAGTGGCTGAACAACAAACGTCATGGCTATGGGCGCACAACATTTCCAGATGGCAGAAAGGAAGAAGGCAAATACAAGCTGAATGTAATGGTTAGTGGAAAAGTAAAAAACCTAATCCCTTTACGTCGCAGCAAAATCAAAGAAAAGGTGGATCAGGCAGTGGAAGCAGCACAGAGGGCTGTAGTGATCGCACGTCAGAAGGAGGAAACCACTATATCCAGGTAAGGTTATAAAATATTCTTTTTTAATTCTTAGCTGTAAATGAAGTCAGAATATAATAAAATGTTCGAGATCTGGAATTTTGCATGAGACAGTTACAGCTCTTTCACCATGAAATGTTGAATGCATTAAAACTGCTTTTGGTGTAACACGTTTTAGGCTTGCATGCTATTGCTTGATATAACATTGTTGATATCACAGTTTGAGTTTACAGCTTGAGGGAGTAACTTCTCATGTCTTGTCACTTGATACTTGATTGCTCATATCACAGATGTATGAGTTTACAGCTTGAGGAAGTGTCTTAAATTTTATTGCTTACAGTATGTAAGAGTGGTGTATTGCTGCTGGAATGCTATTGCATTTTTAATATTCTCTGGAATCTCCTTACTGGCAGTTGATTGCATTTTCATTGAGAAGTAATGACCCCAGTGAGTGAGAACAGTAAAGCAAGGGGATGAGGATGGTGGGCATTAATCAGCAGTAAAAATACTTATTTTTTTTACTTTGTTGTGTATTCATAACCTGTGCAAGTCTCAAGGCCATGTCCTTCAAGCTTCTGTGTATCTAAGCTGTGTGTTCAAAACTGCCTTTGCTGCGTAGTGTGAATCATGAAGAGAAGTTTCAGGTTGAAGTAGTACATAGTATATTTTATCTTCGGAGGCAGAATTTGTCAGAAATATAGTTCATAATCTTCAGTCAGATAAAAATACTGAGGTATACATTGTATGGCAGAGTGCTGGGCAGGATCTATGACATTCAATGAATGTTTATTGCTTCAAATTGACTATTATTTGAACATCTTCATTTCAAAGTCATTTTGGGCAAATGTGAAGTGCAAAAAGTGTGTTTTTTTGCGTGGGGTACTATGTCCACACACATTCCATAAATGGAGAGCTGTCCCTATTATAGTCAGTGTTGTCATAATCTAGTCTGTGTTGTTGCATCTTTGAAGAGAATTATCCCTTGGACTACAGGTAGAAACATAACTTTTCTGCAAAACATCCATAATATGACAGCTCAGTTAATTGGCATTTAATCAAATCACTTCTTGCCTTGGTGCTGAAAGTTAGATGATATCATTACATGCACGTATCTGCTGTTATATGCTTTGTTTCTTCTGGGGCAGCGTGGGAGGGATGGAGGCTGTTGCTGTCCATCCAGGTTTGTTTGTTGGTCACTTATCCGCACTTCTGTAGTAGTCTATTCTGTGATCTGGCTTCTATGTCATACCTGTTGCTAAGAAGGTCATGGCTGGATGAGATACAATCTTAGGATATCACAGCCAGAAGGGCTCAAATTGCCATGTGCTATCTATTAGTGAAGCAGAAACTACTAAATGAGAGATAGCTTACAGTGATAAAACAGTTGTTAGTTACTGAATAGCTTTGTTTATATGTTAGTTCATTTATGATTAATGGTTGGATGATAAATGACATTGCCCCCTTATTTTGGTTTACCTACTGTCCCTGTAAGATTAGAAAAATCAGATATTGCCCTTACCAGTAGGGTCAAGGCTTATCAGTAGTGTGAGGTTTCATGATGCTGCTGTGAAGAAAGCTGCTGCTGCTGGTTTCAGCAATAGTTCTTACCACTGTACCTAAGGTGGTGTGTACCATGATTATTATTATTATTACAGTCAGTTGTTTTATAAATCGATATAATAAATTAGACAGTAATTTATAAGGAGCACCAATGCTATTTTAATGCAAGGACCACGATGATCACGTTTTGTTTACAGTGGTCATTTTATATAAAACTGAACAGGGGTTGTTTTAATTCACATGCCAAAGGATGGAATCTGATTGATTCAGTTAACTAGCTGAATATCTTAGCTCACATGCTACTTTTCCAGTCGGAACTGAAAAGTATATCAAAGATAAAGCTAAATGCACTTGATATTGTGATGGTTATATTACATAAATGTCATGTGTACACTGTGTTTTTCATCAATATAAGTGTTTGTTTCTTATGTTCATAGTAACTCATCTGTATAAATGAACATCTATGTTTTCTTTCATGCTCCTCTATGAATCCCTGCCCGACTTCCATTAGTTCCTCAACCCCTGTAACCTTTCCCTTCCATCTTGTGCCCAAATGTTTAATAATATAAATATTCATATGCCAATTTTACCTGCTCAACTGCCATCCTACTTGGTATTTTACATATGATTATTAAAATACAATGCCCTGTGCAGCTGCAATCGGTTTTATCTTGCATGCTGTAACATGCATCTTGAAGCTGTCTGCTGCTGTGCGATTATTGTAATTACACCTTTACTCCACATTTATTTTAATGTAACCTTACGTATCAATGTGCTCGAATACAGAGACCATGCTCTTTTTGTAACTTCCTTATACACAACTAGAACATTTTTATGTAGTTGCCTTCTTTATAATATATGGTGTATTCACACTGTTTGCTTTGCAGCCAGCAGGCTGAACTGAAAATGATCCAGTTGGATCAAAGGTTCATAGGTTGTTACTAGGCTATTTGCCCAAGTGCCATTTTAGCCTAGCCAAACTTACCTCAAATTTACCAAAATATTACTGGCATGTTTCAATACCCCCAAGAAATTTTACTGTTACAATATAGGCTTGTATTCATCAAGTTTTCACAGGCTGCCACTATCCATTAGGGACTTAGGTGCCAAACCAGGGGTAAATTTGTGATTTCTCATCCATTTGTGCAAGTTATGTTTGAATATGATTAAGGATGAACTTTTCTTCACATGGATGGGAACACTGTTTCAGAGAAGGGTTATCTTTGAGACACATACATAAAGTGTCAGTCTTTTTATGTTGGTAAAACCAGCTTTGAATTAAAATAAATTATCTGGAGACATTTATCTGACATTAGTAGAAACAATGAACAAAATGCCTTTTGTAAACACTTAACAGACAGGGGTTCAGACCACAGTTTTTAAATTATTAGTTTTTGGATACTGTTTCTGTGAATGTGTATAGGGGTGGGGATATTCAGAATAGGACAGAAAGAATGGTATATAAATGGTATTTTGAGAGCAGACCACTGCCAGGGTCTTAATGTTACCATAAATATAACATGCATACTGAAAGCGGGATCATTAAGGTGGCTGTGTATTTGTACTTGGAACATGGTATCTTAAATACTTTAAATAGTTGCATTTTTAAATATTCATTTTTTAACACTTTTGCACTTGATTATGTAACATACTTTTTGCATATTTTGTTTATATTTACTGGGACCTGAATATTTAGTAATTGATCCACTTGAAAAAGCTTTTGTGAAAACTTGTTATATTTTAATCGTTTGTGTTCAGTAAATTCATCAGTGGTATCCTGAACAGCTTTTATTTTGTTCTGTGAGGACCCTCGGTGTTCTTTCACACTGTTTCAAGTAGCTAGTTAGGTATATGCTCTGGGATGCATTGTACTCAATAACTGGTCTTGTGTCAGCCAAGTACAGTGGAACAGTTACCTCCTTGGACCTGGATGCCATGCCCTTACAGCTGTGCAACATATAATGATTTTCTCAACACAGTAGACTCATGGTGGTTAAAGATTAGATTACTGTCACTGTCAACATATTTTTCCAGATCCCTGACCACTGGGTCTGTGTTTAGGGGTGCATTATCAATATGGCAATTTTCTAGGATGACCTACTTTCCTTAGGATGCTCTTGTGCATTTTTTTTTGCATTGCATGTTTTTTAAGTCCATGGCATTAATTCTTTGTCTGTGTTAGGCCTTCTTGAAGGGTATCTGTGTCTTTAGGGGATTCAATGACCACACCTAATTTGCAGTTGTGCAGTAAAATAAAATAAAATAAATAGAAAATCAAAATAAATAAAACTTCTCATTTGGCATGATTATATAGGAAGACATCAGACCATGCATATAATTTTGTTAGTGGATGATGACTGAAGTTTTTTTGAAAATCAGTAGCATAGAAATCAATACTTTTCATGCTGAGCAGGCTTTATTAATTTGGTAAAAAGGAGCCTTTAATGAATATCTTGACAGCTTGCAGCAGAACCTGAATGAATGAATTAATATCCTAATTAAATTAATACATTTTCAATTTCCTTTCTTTCTTTACTACTATTCAATGTATTAATCTAAAATGCCTGCAAGGAAAGTAAATTAAGTCAGAGGACAGCAATATGAAATAACACAGATTGTTACCTGCTTCATAATTAGAGGAACTATGCACTGTATTGTGTGGTATTAAAATAGCTAGTAAGAAATTGGATTTTGCCAATTTTAAACCAAATGGAATGAATACATCAAGAAAGGTTTCATATGATGACAAATATAGTTAGATACGTATGTTTGCACATGAATAGTTTTGTAAAGAAGTAAGCACCAGATGAGTGATGGATGATGACAACGTCAAGCAGCCAGTAAGAAGTGCACTGTGATAACATAGCAGTTTATTATTGGTTACTATTAAATTCTGCCATATTGGTGTTAGTCCAAGGATCTTTTCTAGTCTTCTTCCATTTTTGATCATGTATAAAATTTACTCTGCTTTAATACAATGCATCATTTTCATTCATGTTTTCAAACAAATTATTATGGACACATTTTTTGTGGCTAAGACAGTCTTATACGAATTAAAATAACTGATAATAATAAAGGGTGTTAGCTGTATAGTATGGTGTGTAGTAAAAATTAATAGTAGTCCCATGTGTATTGTAATTAAAACATTGATAAGCCCCTGTTTCTTTGTGAGCCTCGAGTTTATGCCACAGATTTAATAGGGAGAAATGCTGTTTTACTGTCTGTTTTTCATATCATTGTACTGTTGCTTTAACTATGCACATATGAAGTGAGAGTACTTAAAACATCCTCTGACACTGACAGGAAATATCCAGCATTTTGGCTTGAATGCATAAATTTGCAATCAGAATACTGCAAAGATATCTGTGCTACATTAATATTTGTGTAGAAGGATAAGCCCCACTCAGCCTTCATGTAGACAGTTCTACTTCACATTCTTGTAAACAAAACATTTGGTAGAATAAAGTGTCTGACAACTTTTAAAGCTGTTTGTTCTGTTGAGGCCCTCCATTTCTGCCTGCTGTCTGACAGCTTTATTTGCCAGCTAAAAACTTCACGTTCCGATACTTTTTTCTATAACTGATAGGATATGGAGCAAATAAAAGCTCCATGCCCTACAAAGAATTTTGAATGGGTCTCACCGAGCATAACCCTTATTCTCTGTTCTCGATGTGGATGTCAAGCTTCACCCATCAGGCTTTGCTCTCAAGCCGAATCTCTTGGCATCCATGTCTTGAGCATATACATTAGTTATGATCAGAGTCCCAGTCATAATCCTCTATGTCTGTGATACAAAATAGCCACAGTAAAGTATTTCAAGTCACATTACATAAATGCACAGTACAGATGCAAAGCAAGACTGAGGAATATTTAACCTGACAATGACAGCAAGGTCAGTCATCAGTTATAGCCCATGTATTTTTTCAACACAAACTCACAACAGGCCACATATTCCAACTTATTTCACAGAAATGCATGCTAGTTCTGTAAAGCCAGGTAGTTTAAAGTGAGCAAACAACAGAAAGGGTAAGTTATTTTCATCCAGAGACTGACCCCATCCTCACACAGCAGTTATAACCACTTTGCTGTGTGTGTATACCTATCCTCACCCAGCAGTTATAACCACTTTGCTGTGTGTGTATACCTTCATCTGATTGTGGCAGGAAACACCTCTCAACCCTTTAGTGCAAAAGTCAGGAACAAAGCCAAAAATAATATAGGACAAAGCTCCAAAATCTAGGCAACTTTTAAATATTTCTCTCATATACTTAAAAGTTACTTAAATAATGGAGACAAGTAGCCTGTAAATGGTTCTTCTCCCATTCCCTGCTTATAGTTATCTTCAAGGGTATGAGGATTTGTCAGAGATCTAGATATAAGGCTAGGCTTAAAAGGCCCTTGTGGTTGTTAGCCTAGTAAATGCATATGACAGTATGAATCTATGAACATATTTTGCACTAGCATGTATTTTCTAAATGATATGAAGTCTGAAATTCAAATAACTGCCATTGTCAATGACTTACCAGACAAAAAGACACACTTTAGGAGGAATAATCCAAAAATATGAAGCAGAACGTAGGAGCATTATGTGTAATCTGGGACACTTAAGAGCATTGTGCAGTTACAACTTTATTTCACAGAAGTACACATTAGACCTGTAAATCCAGGTGGCTAACTAAGCAAACCAGAGGAGAACAACCTCAAGTGATTATGACAAAAAATAATAAAAGAAAAAATAAATATCTTTCAACATCTTAGTGAAAGAACTGGTAACAAAGCCAAAAAACAAATAAAACGCAGCAGGCTCACAGAAGATAGTGTTTTAGCTATAGTATAACTTCAACCAAGTTGGAGGCGGGCACCTTTTCAGTTTTGTAGAATATTAAATAGTTTATTGAAACTAACAAAAATTGTTAAAAGTTAAGGAATTTCATCCTTCCATTCAAGCGTATTTCATCAGAACTCATTAACAAGAGGAACACTTTTTATACGAATATTAAAAAATATTTCCAAATGTTTAAAGCCAGAAAATATTTAAAGAAGTATCATTTCATCAAATGTATTTATAACATACGTGTATAAAATTGAAATGAAAATAATAGTAATAATAAATATCTAAGTAATCTAGCAACAATTATAAAATTATTAAAATGTAACAATTGTATTCATTATTTAGCTGGTCTAAGCTTTAAAACTGGGTTAATAGATTGATGTTCATTTAAACCTGGAGATGTTGTTATATTCTATTTCAATTGCCACATGAGCTCTCTAAATTCTGTATGTGTTTCCCATTGTCTGCCCCTCTTCTTCTTCTTCTTCTTCTTTCGGCTTTTCCCGGTTAGGGGTCGCCACAGCGGATCACTTGTCCGCTCATGATTGGCAGTGGTGTTTTTTTATGGTGTCGAGTTTCCAGCTCGGTGCCCAACCTTCCACTGAAGGCACACACACACACACACACACACACACACACACACACACACACACACACACGCACACACACACACACTCACACCTAGGGCCAATTTGGAGTGTCCAATCCACCTATAGCATGTCTTTGGGATGTGGGAGGAAACCGGAGCACCCGGAGGAAACCCACGCAACCACAGGGAGGACATGCAGACTCTGCACAGAAGGCACCCCAGCCGAGGATCGAACCGGAGAACCTCTTGCTGTGAGGCGACAGTGCTAATCACTGCACCACTGTGTCCGCCCCTCTTTAATACTGAAAAAAAACGTATTAAATTCTTTATAAATCAAGGTGCCTTTTAAAAAGCACTATTGCTGTTTTTCCTTGAGATATCATAATTGTATTCATAAATCCTTTTACACAGGACTCTTTCTATTTTATCAATGTAAAACGAGGGGCAGCTCACACACATGGCCGGGTATACTATTACCAGTATGGCACAATTACCATTCACTAAAGTAATTGTAGATTAACAATAGTTACTAAGACTAATACAGTCATTCTCTAAAATAAATGGGCATTGCCTACAAGAACCACATTTGAAGGTCCCACATCTTTTCTTTTTATTTAATATTCATTTGTTCATTTCTAAGGTACTTTTGATATTTTTCCCCATTTTAAACACAAAACGAGTTTCATTCCCCATCAGTTTAAATGCATTCTCATTTGTATTGAAAATGGACAATTTTTTCTTAACAATCTTCTCGATAGCAAGGATTTGAATAATTATTAAATTCCAACACCAAGGATTTTGCAAAATTCTTGTTGTTAATCTCTTGTCTCTCTGTATTGTATGTTGGATTAGAGGGGGGTATATTAATTTCTCCACTCACTACAATCTTCATCTTTAATCTTGTCTATTAATCATTGTGGGTAGTCTTTCCAATAACATGCCATGCAGTTTAAATGCTTCCATCATAAACAAATGATAATTTGAACACATTCTAGCTACACTAACATACTGTCCTTTGATTAAGTTTTTCTTACAATACCAAGGGTGACTACTCTTATAGTGAAGGTAAGCATTAATAAAAGTTGGTTGAAGATGTACTCTGCCGTTAAACATTATCATACGTGGTTTATGGTAGTTTTGGGGGTTGCACGGAACTATGCTCATTTCTTTTAGGTTCCTAGACAAAACCAAAAAAAAATGATGGGCAAAGATTCAAAATCAGGGAGATAGGTTTTAAACATTGCTCTTATATACTTAAAATGTTACTAGAATAATGGTAAAATGTTTTTGCATTAGTATGATGAATGCAAAATAAACAGCTAGAAAAATTATCTCAGACATGTGGTGTCATGAAGGAAAGGCTGTTTGCTTTCTAAGAAAACAATGATCTCTAGGAAAAGAAATAATCATAAATTCATGACTGGAAGGGTATGTGAACTGAGCCCAATGCAGTTTTATATCAGGATTCCAGGAGGACATTACAATAGAATCATCAAGGCCTTTGGTTCAGTGCCACACAAGTAGATTCTATGAAACCTGCTAGAGTTTGGATGGTACTAAGACCGAGGAACTAGACTGCAACACGTTCTCAGAAATAAGGAAGTAGTCAGTAAAGGAACACAGGGATTGTTCCTGACTCCAGTACTTTCTGTTGTGTTTGTTTCAGACATACCTGTAAAATCAGAGAACAGGATTGACTTCTTTTCTGGTGACACAAAGAAGGTGCAGTAGTACAGGACTATTTATCATTTATTTTATTTGTTGACTGGGGTAGAACACTGAACAGTTTCTGCCTGGAGTTACACAATGTAAACACATATAGAATACAAAGCAATATCCATAGAACAACCAAAAATATGGATTCATGATATGCCAACAATCACTGTTTACACATGGCATATTTATAGTATGAGAAGAAAACAGTTATATACAATATTTACTGAGGGAAGAAAATGAGCATTGAACGAGAGGAAGCCGAAGGTATGTGAGTAGGGATTCCCAGTGATGAAAATGGGAGAGGGAAATGGATAGCAAAAGAGAGTTTTGGTAGCAGTTGTAAGGCTTAGACTGAAAGGTATGTATTCAGATTAGAATGTAGAGGGCTTTTAGGTGATACCTCTGTTGAGAAAGAATTTTCATTGTGCTTCTTTAAAAAGGAAGGTTTTCAGTTCTGGGACGGTAGCAATGGATTTAATACCTGTAAGGAGTATTGTGGACCGCTCAGAAAGTCTAGATGAAAGAAAGAGGAATGAGTTTAGATTGATCTGTTTTTAGACAAATCCAGCAAAGAGTAGCTTTTAATGTAGAATAATCTAAGGATAAATATGGAAAGATTGTTTAAGTGTGCAGAAATATAGCAGTTTGGATTTAGTGCAGCTAAGTGCAAACTGCTGCAGTTGGACCACACCAGTCCTGATATGACAAATTAGCTGGGAGAATGTAACTGATGGCAACAAAGCAAGAAGCAGGTTGTTTACCATATCTGAACTGGCCAGTCAGAGCTGGGTGAGAGGGCACTGGCAACAGCAAACAGTGCTAGTATTTACCTTCAGCAGTAGATACTAGAAGCTAAGAAATGATGATTTCTAATGACTATGCCCTGTGGGCCATTCTGGACCACTGGAAAGATAGTAGAAGAATCTGCCAGGGGAAAAGATATGACCAGAGACAAGTGGAACAGACACTATTCTTATTAGAGATCAAAGAGATAGGGGAAACAAGATGTTTATGCGCAATCTTATGTAAGGGGAGTTCTGGGGGAGACACCAAGGAGAGAGGGTAGGAAGGATGGAGCACAGGCAAAATATTGATAGAATCAGTTTACTCAATGCATCAGTGAAAGTACTTATTCACAGATACAGTAGTGGACCCATGGAATGAAGGAATGGAATGGGTGATAGAGAGGGAATCCATGGACACATTCAAAATGGCATGATTAGGAGAAGAAAAGACAAATAGGAAGGTAGAAATGTACAGAAGGTAGAATATTAAGTTCAGTAAAGGTCATCCTAGATGGGTGATTTGTCTCCTGTCTTCAATCAAATATAATGTAATGTAATGCAATGCAGAATGCTGGAAGATTCATTTATTATCCCAGAGGCCCATAGCTGTCTTATTCCTATAGAACAGGCTGGTTTATGAGAGGTCTTCTTTAGTAAGGCAGTTTCCAGAAATTACTATATTTAAATATTTTTTTCTTGAATACATTAGATTGAAGGGTGTATTGCAGAAGTCACAAAAGATAGAATTGCACTTCCACAAAATTATGGAAAGAGCTGTTGCACTAATGAAACAAGGAAACAGGTCTTTCCATCTATGAATGTTGAATCAGAAAAGTGTGTTTTCTTTGAATTGCAGAAACGTTTGAGTGTTTATATTAACTTTTGTGGAGTGTGTGTGTGTGTGTGTGTGTGTGTGTGTGTGTGTGTGTGTGTGTGTGTGTGTGTATGGAGGAGGGGTCCACTGATCTTGATCCAACCTAAAGAATAGAATTGCTTTTTGTATTTACTATATTACCTTATCCTAGACACAGAATCTAACTTATTGCAAGCTGGAGATGCTTCTCAAATCAAGCATGTCCTGAAGGTGATATACTTTTTAAATGCTTATTTCTGTTTGCAGACATTACTGTGGAGTAGTGTTGTTGATGTCTTTCTTGCAACTCACATGTCTAGATTGACTGAATCCATTGTTATTTAAAGTTGCTTATTTTTTTAGGCAAATATTACAAGTGAGGACCATTTAAACTAGAAAATTTCCACATATTCTGAAAGTTAAATGCATGTTCAGTTTTCAAAATGGGGAACCTGTTCACCAAGAAAAAGATGAATTCACTGGTCAGAGAAAAGTGGGATAAAATATGAGGCTAAAATAATACACAATATTTTCTTCAGTAATCAGAAACTGTTGTGACATTGTCTGTTAAATTAAGAAATTTAACCCTTTCCCTCCAGGTTAATAATCATCTAAGGGAGAAGATGAGTTATGTAGAATATTCCAGGCTTTGTAACTCAAGCTTTACTATGGCTGGAGGATTTTTCTAACACTGATTACAGTTCCTCATTTCCCCAGTATTTTTTATATCGCTGTTCATAACAGTTTTAAAATTTACTTTTTCAAAAACTAAATGGGGGTGTACATGGTGATGTATGTACAGCATAAACTGCACTGTGTGTTGCTGAAAGCATGTTGGCAGAAGGGAAGAATCCAGGAAGTTTCTTCAGTGTAAGCAAGCGACTACATCTTAATATTTTATATGAGGTATAAGGCCAAGAGCCAGTCCTTGATGGGACCCTAGTTCAGTACGCTTGTAAGGTTATTTGATGATAGGAATTGCATTAAATATAAACTGTATATATTATGTATGTTTCACCACTTAACAGTGATAAAGGCAGTGATTACTTTAGAGGTGTTTGGCATCTGCAGTCATCTCACTTTCAGTTGGGCTTAATGAACGTTTTCCTGGGGTATATTAAATTCTGTTCCCTGATTGAAGTGCAGTGCATTTCTGCAGGAAGTATATAGGTTCATAGGTAGGTACTAGGCTATTGTCCCAAGGGCCTACGTAAGCCTAGCCAACAAGGTTCCCTGGCTTACGCCACCCAATAAAGTTATTTTCCTGTGCCACTGTCGAGCAGAGACACAGAAGTGATTCCCGGGGTGTATTTCCTATTTCCCATCCACTCATCAAGATTTTTCTTGAAGAGTGCTAATGAAGAACGTTGCTTGACATATTTGGGTAGCCTGTTCCAGAGTATGGGAAGTCTCTGGGACAGGAATCTATCCCTCCAGCATGTCCTGTTTATTGTGGTGACAAGGTTTAGGTCCCTAGAGCGTGTAGCTCAGAGGGATTGGGATTTCTTTAGGTGTAGCATGTCCAACAGCTCTGGGTTTGATATAGCTTTATATGTTAGGCAGAGATCACCTCGGAGTAGGCGATATGCTACAGAGTAAAGCTGGAGTTTTTTGAGGCGGTCAGTGTAGGGCATTTGTTTGAGGCCAGTAATCCTCTTTGTGAGGTACATCTGTGGCCTTTCCAGCTGCTGCAGATGTCTTGTGAGGTACATTCCAAAAGGGGCGTTGTACTCTATAATGGGTCTAATGAGTGTTGAGTAGTGGGGAACAGTGACCTCTTTTTTCCTGGATGAGAACGCTTTTATGATGAGGTGTACCACGTAGAAGGACTTTCTGACTACTGTGGCGATGTGACTATCAAAGGAGAGACTACTGTCCACATGGGTCCCAAGGTCTCTTATCACACATTCGGTGTTAAGTAGATTGCTGCCTGTGTGGTAGTTCATGGGTACAGAGTTTTTACCAAAGGGGATGGCACTGCACTTTTTGGCATTGAGCTTGAGGCCATGGCTCTTACACCAGGCATCTGTCTCAGCGAGGCCCTACTGTAGGATGTCCACAAAATTTGGGGACTTGACTATGGCTCCTAGTTTGCAGTCATCTGTGAACTTTGTTAGCAAGAGGCCTTCTGTGTTAGTCTGTACTTCAGAGAAGTAGATACCAAACAGGAGAGGTCCCAGGACGGAACCCTGTGGTACTCCACTTGTCACTGCTTTGAGGTCAGATTTGGAGTCTGCAACTTTTACAGTGTGGGTTCTGTCAGTGAGCCAGTTGGCAGCCCATCTTGTGATGTTGGGATTTATACCTAGGTTTGTGAGTTTAGCTATAATTCCAGAATGGGGGATGGTGTCGAAAGTCTTGGCGAGTTCAAAATAGGCTGTGTGAACCACCTTACCCTCATCTACGGCTTTGGTGACTGCCTCAAAGAAGTCGATCAGGTTCAGGAGGGATGATCTGCCTTTCACAAACCCGAACTGGGTGGGATCCAGAGTTTGGACGTTACCAATGTCTTTGTTTATGAGTTCCATGATGATACATTCCAAGGCCTTGCAGACCAGGCTCGTCAGGCTAATAAATCGATAGTTCCCGGGATCAGTGGTGGCTCCCCCTTTGTGGAGTGGGATAACTGTTGCTGTGTGCCATTCAGTGGGCACAAAGCCTGATGCGAGGCTATTATTGAACATGGTGCTTAAGTGGGGAGCCAGTTCGTTCTGAAGTTCGTGTAAAACGCAGTCTGGGATGTTGTCCGGTCCCATGGATGCTGTGTTTTTGGCTTTAGAAAGTGCAGCTTTTACGTGCGTAGTTGTGATTACAGGGACTCTGCATTCTTCCTGTATAGATATGGGCCCTTTAGGGGGTGAGTGGGGGTAAAATTAACACTGAAACTATCTGCCAGGATGTTGGCAATATCAGTTGGTTCTGTAATTTTTGTGCCTTTGTGCTGTAACTCAGAGCAGATCTGGGTGTTGCCATCGAGATTCTTGACATAGCTATAGAATGCTTTGTGGTTGTCCTTAGAATTAGTGGTGATTTTGTTTTCATAGCTAGCTTTGGAGGATCTTATAAGGGATCTCAGCTTCTTACTGAGGCTGACCAGGGATCTCCTCCACTCATGGGATTTTACTCTCTTTTGCAACAGTTTCTTCCTTCTGTTGTACAGTTTGTTTATGGCAGGGGACAACCAGATTGGCTTCTTTTTTTTTGGAGGATAGCATCTTCGTTCTGTTTGGGTTAGCATGATCCATGCACTCGTGTAAGTGCTTATAGAGTGCATTTGTGTAGGATTCAGCAGTTGTAACTGTATTGTCCATCTGCATGGGTGTAATGAAGTTCACCACTTCTGTCTTAAGAAGCATGAAGTTGGCTTTGGAGAAATTTTTTACTGTGGTTTCCATATGGGGGGTGGGGGCGGGATGTGGATATCAAGGATGATTAGCTTATGGTTGGATCGGACCAATGAGGAGATGACTTCAGGTGTGGAACACCGGTCACTCATGTTGGTAATGACTAGGTCTAGGATATTGTTGCCCCTGGTGGGGGTGTGGATAAGTTGATCCAGGGCATTGGAGTTTATGAATTCCAGAAAGCGTTGAGCTAAGGAGTTGGTACACATAGTTTTCCCAGTTAATGGTGGGGTAGTTGAAGTCGCCCATTATTAGGGTGTTTGGTTGAACCCTAATATTTTCCAGTACATCAAGAAAAGAGGAGTGGGAATCCTGGGGCATGGTGGGGGATCTGTAGCAAGCTACAATTTGGATTGCACTTTTGCCCAGAGTTAGTTGCACTTGGATAACCTCGGAGGCATTATGCTGAGCAGCTAGCCTGGAGGTGTGGATATCCTTAATGAATATGGACACACCTCCACCTTTGTTGTTTCGGTCCAGGTTACATGGCCGAAAAGTGTAGTATGAGTTATAGCCTGGTAGTGCAGGGGTGCTCTCTGGAGTCTTGAACCAGGTCTCAGTCACTGCATGGATATCGATGTTCTCCATTTTAAGGAGTGCCTCGAGTGAGTGCATTTTGATATTTAGACTTCTAGCATTGAATAGCATTACCCTCAGTTTTTGCTTGCCTGTTCCTGTTATGATGGTGAATTTGTTATTTGAACTTTGCATAAAAAAGGCACTATAGGGGCAGCAAGAGCCTTAGCCAGTATCCAGAATTCCAGGGGTGACAGGTGCAGGCCATCTGTGTCAAAGCATCGTGGTCTGTCAACCATGTCATCCCAAGCAGACAGATACTGGATCCCCTTAGAATGACACCAGAAGCTTAGCCAATTGTTGAAGTCAATCATTTTGTCCTTGTATTGTTGTATCATTCGGGGTGATGGCAGAATGCTACTCAGGACTAGGGTCATACCTGTCTGGGCTACAATATCGGAGAGCTCTTCCATGTCTCTTTTCATGTAGTCCAGGGAGGTACATCTCAGGTCATTCACACCAACATGGACAATGACAGAGTCATATTTGTACTTGTTGTGGAGTGACCTGAGTGTGTGGGTTATGTGACAGATGCTGGCACCCGACAGGCAGCTGACAGTAATCTTCTCCTTGTTTAGCCTGGTGAGTGGGACATCAGTGTGCCTGACTATAGAGTCACCTATGACTAGTGTGTTAGGTACGTTGTTTTGCCTTATTGGCTTTGGTTGAGTGGCACACTGAGTCTGTGGGCTATGTGTCATTTGGGTTGTGTTGGGGGATGGAGGTTGCTTGCGTTTCTGCTTTGGAGGTCTCTGTTGCTTAGACAGATTATTAATGAAAGCCTCCACAAATGTTTTTGTGTTACTATGTGTGGTTTTTGATGGTGCAGATTTAGTGAGACTATGTGATGAGTATGGTGTGATGCAAATGTTTACCTTCTCCTCTTGACTGTCAAGTTCAGTCTTGGTTGGAGAGAGCTTTACCTCCAGTTTGGCTAGATAAGTGCATCTCGCACAGGTTGTAGTGTTGGGTGGTAGGAGGAGAGGGTTGTCTGTGTACATGAGGCAATTTCTACATTGCCTCAAGATGCCCATATTCATCAGACAGACAGGAGAGAACACTGGGAGTTGACCGTTGGACATGCCTGAATAAAAAACTATTTTCCTCTAGATAAGTGAGTACAAGAGCTGTTTTTCTCTAAGCAAATGAGAAAAGTAAGTACAAAAACTGTTTTCCTCCAGGTAATGAGGAAGATTGAGTGCTATAGTAATTAGTAGCTTATTTAGTGCTTACAAGTTCTGAACAACTGCTGAGCATGAATATGTGCGTGTACATGTGGATCTGATTAAATTAATTGAAACTTCAGTAGATCGGCATCATAAACATAAGTAAAACGATTTAAAAAATTGACAATATGATGTGCATGCTCCGAGACATAACCTCAAAGGATGCAAACCAAAAATGTTTTTTTTTCAGAGGGAAAGTCTCTTTGCACTGCCCATGTGGGGGAGCTATACCCCCGCACCCCTTGGTACCTACCTACTACTTAAATAGGCCAACTCCAATATCTCACAATAATGTGAAAAAGGCATATTCCTCAATGCCAGTATTATTGCTAACTTGTAACAGTCTATCTGCTTTCTTGCTGGTCAAATTAAGCAGCCAGGAAAGCTGATCAGTAGTAGGTGAGGCAGCCTGTTTTATGGAGAATGGGACCTACTTCAGATGCTTCACCTTAACAAGGTAAACCTGAGATGGGTGATCTGGAAGACATTTTCAAAGATGATACAAGTCAGCAAACCTAGTATTGCATTCAGTGTGTGATGAAAAGAATGAAAACGAGAGATATAATAACTTTGGCAAGAAGTAAGATATAAGTTGTGTTTTTTGAACTTATCAAAAGCAAACATTCATATACATAGTAAGACACAAGGCACTTAACAACATGAATCTTTAGAATGTTGGAAATGCTGTTATTAGCCCTAACTTATAATAAGTCATTCCATATGTGCATCTGACTAGACATTGAAAGGACTGGGAGCATAACAACATCATCAGGGGTAAGTTTATTTATGAAGGGGATTCTATAAGCTGTATGTAAAAATGACTGAAGAAACATTCAAGGTAATTTCTGAGAAATATGCTTTATTCTGTAAAAGGGGCAGTGTACATTGCTGTATTGTAGATACACAGATTTTTCATATTCTACAGTTTTCTCCAATTTGAATTAACTTCACACTGGAACAGCTTCACATTCCTAATGTCACATTCTCTAGGGCCCCGTCCACGTAGCTCTCCACGACCTCTGCATCACACCAGTACTTCCTGCCCACATGCAAATCAAGACACAGACATGCCAAAATCTCAGACAATACAATTTAGTAAGATAGTACTATGGATTTGACAGAACATTCTTATATCACTAGAAAGGTAGAGATTTATACAACCAAGGTGGGAAAAACTGGGAAGACTGGAGTGTTAAAGCAGTAGTGTTCTGTTATTGGGCAGGTGATGTGAGTTTTTCCTATGTCTGTGTCTGGTTGGGAGTGGGACTTATTTGCAAGTGTGGTTGATGGTGTTAATATTCTGAACCTTTAATATTTAATGTTCCTTTTCTGATATTGCCATATGAGTATATAGAACTTTGCAATAATTTTCACTTGTCTATTAGAAAATATTTAACCATTTTCAGTTTTTGAAGGATATAGTGAGCAGAGCTGGATCATGGTGAAATTGTGCCCTAGGCAGGGTAATGGTTCACCCCCCCACAGCCATTTCAGTGTCCCATTACCTGGCTATTTCTCCCCAGTTGCCAAACACAGTGTTCAAACCAGTCGGTGTGCATACTGTTTTCTTCTTTACTTCTACAATGATTACAGATATTTGGATTTAATTTAAATATTTTATTTCATATTTTACAGCACAAACACTGAAAACCATTTCCTAAACAAACAATACAGTCTCACAGTGAACACTGTGAGACTTAGCATGAATAGTAAACTTCTATGCCCTTAAATCTCACATTCACTGAAACTCGCAAGTCCTTAAAAATGCACTGAAACTCACAATTCCTTGAAAATGCACTGAAGTTCACAATTACTTCAGCTGTGTGGTAGTTGATGTAGAGGATTCAGGCTTTTGTCTCCACTGAAATTCACAATTCCTTGAGTGGTCTGGTAACTGGTGTAGTGGATCCAGGTTAGTCTTCTTTAACTAAGGTACAGGGTTGGAGCCTGAGTAAGTTAATTGACTAACCTGCCCAACTTAACTAGGGCATTTCACATGTGTGCGCGGGAACACACACACACACACACACACACACACACACACACACACACACACACACGCACACGTTAAGGCAAGACAACTTACGAATGGAAATGATTACCACAAGTTTAAATTCTGTGTGTATCTCCCTCACACAGCAGCAAGTGCGGAATGTGTTTATATATTACATCCATGTTGATGTGCATTGTTTTAAAGATGCACACATGGACGCAGAGTATGTGTGCACCTTCTTAAAGAAGAAGATGCCACCGTGGCATTAAAGAAAAAATGTTTATTTTTTTAATTAATTAAAAAGTAAATGTGGAACCTCCCCTGACCAGCGGTCCTTTCCAACCACTAGGCCCTAAGCAATGGCCAGTGGCCTAGGCTGTCTAGTGTTGGGTCCGGCTCTGATAGTGAGTCATGGTACTGTTACTTTTATGCCTTATACATTTCAGACAATCTAACTTACAATGGTAAATGGCGCACCTTTCCAGAGAAGTGTGTAAGGCAACAAAGCAGAAAACTGATGGTTTAGTACTTAGAGAAACTGCTGTTATGAAATAACGGGAAGCCATATGTTTTCTTCATTCATCTCATTCTGTAAAAGTAAGGCCAATCTGAGGCAGAAGCAAGTACCTCACACCACTATTTCCAAAAAGCTTTTGCTTTGCAGAGAAACACACGTTTGTTCCTTACCTGTTAACAAGACAAAATGCCAGAATATTTGTTGAGTTCTAGAAATTGTGTAGTATTCTAAAGTCAAATATATTATGCAATAATGCACACTATTGGTGCACAGAGAGATGGAGCCCTGATTCTTACTCAAGGACCATGTTCTAGAGGTGTGCTCATATACTAGAGGGGCCAATGTTGATGGGTTGGGTATGGGAACAAGTGTCTCACAGGAAGGTAGGATTCCTTCTTAGATATAGCTCCCAGTAGATGATGAAAGTATTCTTGTAAATGGAGACAAAAGCTAAAGGAGATCCATAGCCATATTGTCTGTAATAGAAGGTGTGTGCATAACATCACGCACAAATAATGAAAATGCACACAGTATGTATAGGTGGAGTTGAGAGTAGGTCAGAAAACTTCACCTGTTGTCAGGAAGGTGCTATACCTATATATCCCTTTGTACTTTCTGTCACCCTGTGGGTGTTGACAAGAGTCATTGGGGCATGGTAGCTGGTAGGTACTGCTTATACTGACCTTGCTGAGGCTTTTGACACTGTTCCACATAAAGGATTGATTGACACATTAAAAGTACTGAATGTAAATCCAAAAGTAATTCAGTGGGTAAAACGCTTTTTAAGCAAAAGGACACAGTATGTTAGGGTAGGGAGTTACATGTGTATCCACAAAAAAATTACTAATGGTGCCCCACAGGACTATTCTTCTCAGACATAAAACTGGAAAATGGGCTATGGATAGCCAAATAGGGTGATATGAGCAAAGCTGGGTAACATAATTGCTTCAGCAAAAATGCTAAAGTTCTCCAAGATGGCTTACAAAGAGTACATACTTGGTACAGTATAGGTTCCTAGGTATATACTAGGTTAATGACCACTAGGGCCTTTATAAGTCCAGCTGTGCAAGCCCACCTACTTGTGTCCCTGTGTATCATGGTCATTAAGAGGTGGTATGTTAGTTAATCCCATGTCAAAAATGTGAAAAACGGGTTGTTGATGAATGGATAGATGTCAGATAGGAAGTTTCTAGAGGTTATGTGGACCAGGGGTATGTTAGGCTGGGTGTTACTGTCTACCTTTAGCTATCAGAGTCATGGGGCCAGACATGGGGTGAATTTCACATTTCCCATTCATTGGTCAAAGTTACGCTTCTATAGGATTATCGATGAACTCATTTTCTCATGGATGGGGAGCCTGTTTCAGAGCATGGGGGTCCTCTGAGACATATCTGTCTTGGCAACATATCTAATTTATGTCACAAGCAAAATTTAAATCCTTGGATCTAGTAGTTATGATACTGTTCATTTTGCAGATGTTCAAATGGTCCATAAGAGCTTGATCCAAAGATGCCTTGTGTGCCAGTCGTAGATGGCCTTTCAGTAACCTGTAGGAGACTGAGTGTAGAGATAGGGCTTTAAGGTGATCCTTACAGGACAGTGTGTTTATATACCTGGATTCTCCTGATAAGGAACCTTTGTGGGTGTTCTTACTGTTGTATACAGTATGTCTGGTCAGGTACATGCTAAAAAGAGGCATTATACTCCATGATGGGTCTAATAAGGGGTGAATAGAGTAGTACTATAGTTATATATACAGTAACATGGATAAAAGGGATTACTTACGGGAGTTATTTTTGTGGATCTTAAAAAGGGTTTTGAGATAGGTAACCATAATTTGCTGCTGCAGAAACTACAGCAGTGTTTTTTTCTGCTGAGATATGGTCCTGGTTTACAGATTATCTGAAAGACAGATATTTTGTGAGCTCTTCTGCAGAGTTATAGACACAAGGAGCTACTTTACACTTGGAGGTGTCACAGGGATCCATAACAAGACCACTGTTGTTCTCACTCTTCATCAGCAATCTGCCATGGAATCTACACACCTTTTTTTGATTTCTCCATGTCTTTTGGGTTTCTAATACCATGATGGGAATGGACCCCATTCCTAAGTCAGAGTACGATTAAAGTTCATGAAATTAGTATTATTTCACTCTTTGATGTTAGTCAAAAGTGCTCTTCACAGTACCCACAATGTGCCCAACAATGACTCCTTCTGCAATTCATATGGTGTTACATGGATTGGTAACATATCTAAATATGATTGTAAATTTTTTTTTAGAAGATCAGTTTCTCCTACTACTATTGGAACTGTCTGGGTATCTTTCTTCCACATGGCTCTCATTTCTGCCTGCAGATCAAGGTATTTTATGACTTTGTGTCTCTCTGTACACAAGACACTATAGTCACTAGGTGTGGCAATTTCAGTGATCAATGCTACTTCTGTCTTCTTTTCTTGGATCACTATGTCCGGTTTTCTAGCATCTATCTTTTGGACTGTTGGTACTGGGTGATCCCATGTGATATAAACTTCATCATTTTCTATGATTCTCTGTGGCTCATGTTTCCAATGTTTTTCAGCCACTTCAATACCATAATGTTTGCACAATCTCCAGTGTAACAATCTCGCCACATTATTATGCCTTTCGGTATACAGTCCCTCTGCCATTAGAGTATCGCAACCAGCAATAAGGTGTGTAACTGTTTCCAACTCGGTTCCACAAAACCTACATATGTCTGTTTCTCCCACATGTTCAATGGACTTAGTAAACTAGCGTGTATGCAGCCCACTATCTTGGGCTGCCAATATTAACCTTTCATTTCTTGATGTAAATTCACCCCTCCTTAACCATTCCTGCGTTCGTTCTTGATCAACATGAGGCTCTTCCAGAAGTTTTTTATACTTGCAACTATGTTTATGTTTTTTCCACATTTCTTGCCTTCTCATCTGATCCTTCACCTTATATTCTTTCTTTTCTTTTTTAGCACATTCAGTTGCTGCCTGGTTTTTATCCACTTCTGGTTTGATTTCCATTCCTGCTTGACGTTGATATGCTTTTGCTAAATTAAGCAGAGATGTCATCTTGGATTTATTCTCCTCATGTTTCAAAACTTTCACCACATTTGGATCTTGTGAGATCAATACATATGTGTGGAGTCCCACGATTCCAGATCTATGCATGTAATCAATTTCAAGGAGGCCCATCCTTTCTTTAGAATGGGAGATATATAATCTTGGTATACACTGATTTTTCTAAATCATTTGGTGAGCATGAAGCATCCTTCTTGTTTTGATATCCAATCTATCCAACACTTTTTGGGGCCAGTCAATCACTCCAAAACTATAAGTTAGGACAGGAAGAGCAAATTGATTTATAGCATGGATCTTGTTCCTAGGTGTCAGTGCTGTTTTCAGGATTCATTTAAGTCTTCTAAAGTACTCCTTACTAAGCCTTATTCACATTTGTTCATGTTTTATTGCTGATCCTTCATCAATTCCCAAGTATTTATACACCCCCTCTTGCTCAAGTTCTTTTATATGACATTCTTGTCCCAAACTGATGTTTTCCTGGTGTTGCAATTTTCCTTTTTTAAAGGTTGCTTTTGCACATTTATCAAGACCAAATGACATTCCGATATCATCTGAAAAGGTTTTGACAACCTGCAGCTGTGCTTTCAGTTCCTCATCTGATGAGCTATACAAATTTAAATCATCAACAAAGAGAAGATGAGAAGTCATTAGACTTTGTTGTTTTCTAGAAGCCAAATTGTAGCCATGGCCTAGGCTGTTAAGTAAGCAGCTTAATGGGTTAATGGCAAGGCAGAATAACAAGGGTGACAGAGAGTTGCCCTGGAATATCCCCCTTTGAATTTTTATCCCTGGGATAATAATTTGTCTGTTATCATGACTTAATTGCAAAGTGGTGTGCCACTGTTTCATGGTTACTGTAATGTAATCAACCACATTATTATGCCTTTCAGTATACAGGAGGCATTATACTCCATGATGGGTTTAATAAGGAGTGAATAGAGTAGTACTATAGTTATATGTACAGTAACATGGATAAAAGGGATTACTTATGGGAGTTATTTTTCTGGATCTTAAAAGGGCTTTTAAGATAGGTATCCATAATTTGCTGCTGCAGAAACTACAGCAGTGTTTTTTCCAGCTGAGATATGCTCCTGGTTTACAAATTATCTGAAAGACAGATCTTGAGTGAGCTCTGCTGCAGAGTTACAGACACAAGGAGCTACTTTACACTTGGAGGTGTCAGAGGGATCCATAACAGGACCACTGTTGTTCTCACTCTTCATCAGCAATTTGCCATGGAATCTACACACCTTCTGTATGGCGATGATATTGTAATTACAAATCACAGAAAGACCACCATGACATCAGTGAAGCTCTCGGAAAACAGCAATCACTTTTCTAGAACTGATTACAAAGGAATAATCTCTGCCTAACCCCCCAGCAATTAACAGGAATGCTACTCTAATTTTAACTGACATAAGTGGATGCATTCTCCCTGTGAACTCTAATCAGAGATACCTAGGAGTCACGTGAGATCAAAGTATTACATTTGCTTCCCACACAGAAAAAATGTCCCTCAGTGTGACAAATCAGATGAAAGTTACTTCTAAAATTGCTCATTAATTGACTACTGGAGCAGTGCAATCCATAGCCACAAATGTTCTACTACTACAACTAGGATATGTCCTTCCTTTTATTTTCTTGCTATTATCACAAAACTTAAGAGATTTACAAGGACAGAGAATATAATTCTTACATTTATTTGTCTGAGTCCAGTCGCTGAACATCAGCGTATTACTCTACAAACCTCTAAGTGGTTATTGGTGAAAGACAGAGCAACTTTACAGTTAAACAAGCTCACATTTAAGTTATGTCAGTTACTGTCTTCATCTCAAGAATAATCTTCAAAGAAGAAGTTGTCTGTATGCAGCAAGAAATTCTTCAAACACATTTTATAGGCCACAATTTACTGTAGTCATTGCAAGAAATTCTTTAGAAGAATCATACCTGCCCTCTCTAATTCTTTTTCTGCCTCTGAGGAGTAAGAAACCTTCAGGCATTCACCAGTCTACTAAAAAAGTATGAAAGAAGCAAGTAAATGGACTGCTTCAGTAAGCGAGGATAATTATTCAAAACAATGTGGCACACGGTTTGTATATAACTTCTCACCTTATCTGCATAATACAGTTCTCTGTAAATACTGTCCGATTGTACATGGCATTTATGATATATAAAGTTGTAGCTTAGAATATATTTCTTTGGTTGAGGGTAAAATATATTTAATTGTCATTTATGGATTAATAATTGCTGAATACTGGCATTTTTGCACATTTTGTGCTTATATTTATAATATTGTTTTACTGTACTACTGTTTGTAATATAGTTTCATTCCTTGGTCTGACAACTGTGATTGCATTTTGTAAACCATTGATACCTTTTCATTCAGGCCAAACCTGAAAAGGGTCCATGGACTAGTGGACCAACCCTATTAATGACTGATAAATAAACAAAAAAAATCCCTTGAGACCTTAGTATTTCAAATAACAAAATTGTATATATTGTATTTAACCATATGCAGTACTCAAGTATATTCTCTTAGTAAATCTATACATAGTAATGCACTTCTTAAATAATTGAAAAACTGCTTATGTGGTTGTAGTTGCTTTGGTTAGTTTTGCTTTTGCTGAGTAGGGTTTAAGATGAGAAAGCCTATTAAATATACATTATCAGCTTACGCTTTAGAAGTTAACTAAAGCACATTAGTGGAGCTTTTTCCCCTTTGGTGCAGCTGTCTGACCATGGAGTTAGAATACAATTCTAATGGCCCATGTCTAATCACTCCATGGAGACCATTGTCCCACTTCATACCTCTCCGATCTGACCCAGTATTGTACACAGTGGTGCATTTTGTAGACTTTGAACAAACCACCTAAAAAAAGTTCAAAAGTATAGAGTGACTAATTGCTAAAAAAAGTTACAGTGGCTGAAAAGCTTGAACTATTCAGAAAGACTTCAAACACTTGTATAAACATTTCCATAACTGGGAGGCAAAAAATGCCCCCATAGTATTTCAAGTCAACTGTAAATACAATTTTCCACTATACCAAAAGCAGTTTTTTTGGAACATGTCACTGATAAACTCACTGAGGTAACCACCTTCATCACTAAGGCCAAGTATTTTCCAAATTGCTTCATAAACATCTAATGTTATATGGACTCTTTAAAGTCTATCAAAGCCCAAAATAGCTTACTGCTGTTGTACTTTTTTACATATATATAACCTGTATCTCTTATATGTAAGCCACATTTTACTCTTTATTTTAATGCTGTATCACCTGCCTTGCCAAAATGAAAATATATAGAATCAATATATCAATATATATAATCTATAGTATAACATGATAACTTTACTGAGTCTTTATGTATTTAAGTCAAGGCATAGAATACTACTGTCCTTGCATATTTCACACTCAGATTTTCTTTCTGCTGTTTGGCTGTTTTGCCTCTCTCAGTCTTCCAGTCTGAAAGAAAATAATCATTAGTTCTTTTTCAAATCTTTTCAAAGGAATTGCTAGACAACTTCATATATTATAAATCATCATGCAAAATTGCATAACACATAGCTTTATACTCTGTTCTGTGCTACAGTATCATATTGCCACCTTTCACTGATGACTTTATTTTGATATAATCTTATAAAGTTTTTTCACGGCAATATAGAGTATTATAATGTTTTTCAGTTCTTTCAATATGAGGTCATAGTGACCTACTTGCTGCCAGCACCATAGAATAGTGAGGGTCTTGTGCAACTGTGGGCATTTCTGTCCGTAGCCACATGTGCTAGGTATAGCTATCTGGTCGTTCTTCCCCAGCCTATCCTGTGTGATAGGCCCAAATGTGTATGACATGGATATACAGCTTTGAGAATACAGCTGACCCAGTGGAATTTAATTGTTATTATTAGAATTTGAATCATAAGTGGCTGGTTTATGAATCTGTCCAAAAGCAATTCACTACAACCCTGAAATGGATAAGAAAGGGAATAGGAGGAAGGGGGTTGCCCTGTGCAATGGGTAGTGATAGCTAGTTAACAAAGTAGCTGGGGATGGCATTAGACGCAAGCATTAAATATTTTATGAAGGACTGGGGAACCATGCCATGAGTATTATATTTTGGGTCTATATTATAAGATTGATGGTTGAAAACATCGAACACCATATGGTCGACACCATATGGTTGATGTCTTCAAACATCGAACTTATAAAAACAACAAAAAGAAAAAAGTGCCCTAATAGGTTTAAGCAGAGGGGCAAGCCCCCCTGCACCCCCACACCCCCTGGTACTTAAATATACCAACTCTGAGACTGCACTACATTGCAGTAAACGGAAATCTCCCCTTACTGAGTGTCCTGCTTTTTATTGTAAGAACTTTGAAGCAACCCTAAGTGACAACTGCATTTATTATTCCAAGACCTGTGAGGTGGGAGTGACTTGAAACAGAATACACATTAACATTATTATATTACAAAGTTCGGACAGGGACTGTCCTAGACAGTGAGTGGTGTGCATTTTATTCACAGGATCAAGTGATGAGACACACATGAGGTGAGAAGTAAGAATGGTTCACTGAACACTTTAACTTTATTCAGTAGTCACTGATATATGAAAATGGAATACACTGTTTGATCAATACTAGATGCACTTGTTGAAACATAGAGACCACAGACATAAATATAATTTCTCCATGCCACGTGGAGAGGTTCACAAGATGGAATTTGTTTGCAAAACTAAATGTTTAGGTGGGTACCCAACACACTGCTTGAGCAGCATGCATCATTTTACATATTTTGAACAGCAGAACTGATAGGATCCCATTTTACAGACTTCTGAATTATCATGTAATGTAGCACAAAGAATTGCATCCTTGATCCAGATAACATAGTACAGGCACTGGAGTGTTACTTTTAATGAATTCTTATATAATATACACAGAGAAAGGGAATGATGTCAATTAAAAGGACTTTCCAGTTACAAGGATAATTCATTATTCAGCATCCTTGCAATTTGCATTATGTGGGAGAAGCTAAAAGATCATTTGTAGTTAGAATTAAGGAACACCTTAGAAACATTTGTACAGGAAATAAAAGCAACCCTTTGACTATACATTTTTGTGAACATCATGCTAGTAAATTAATCAGTTTTAGAACATCAGTTTTAGAACAGGCACATCAAAATGCCAGATATGGGGGTACGGTAAAAAGTTTCTCATTTTACTAAAATCTACATTCTTAAGTTTAATATTTTAATCCCATTTGAACTGAATTATGCTTCTAACTAGAAAATTTATTAAATGTTAATTGTTAATTAATGATGACATAATTTCCTTTTTTGTTAATAATTTGTGTTTTATGTGTTTTATCCCCTGGAAGGCCTTTCTGCTGAGATACCAGGGGTAATAAAACTTGTACTTGTAGTTTTTTTGTATTTCATCTCTTTTTGGTAATTATTTATAATTCTTTTATGGATGCAACTCCTAGAACCTTGAGAGAAGATGTTAGCAGTTCACAATGCTGTATGAATAATCTTGTGGAGAATTCTGCTACTGGTCATTTGCAAACTACTTCTGATTTCCTGCTGGACTTTTGAGAATCCAGAGAAGCACACTGTTGAGATAATTTTGCCTTGCTAACTTCAGTTAGTGGTGTTCATTTATTGCATGAATAAAGTAAGTTATATAAAGACTTAGTGAAATGTTTATTGACTGAAACTAAAAATATTTTAATTTAATTGCTTTACAAAAATATAGAGAATTGAATTTAACTTCACATAGTTTGAGAGCCGTTAAGACACCGTCAGCACCATTTAATTTTTAATGATCCTAATGAGAAGAGGTTTTCCTTAAGGTGGACAGCTGTGGTACAAGCAATGTACATTGAAATGGATATGTATTTTGATCGAGAGGGATACCATCAAACAAACCAAGTCTGACAGTAAAATGCAGTCCATACATGCCTATCTGAAAAATGGTCTTTGGTTAACTGTTAAAATACCTTAATGATAAAGTAAAAGATTTGAAAAGGAATTAATTGACAGGAAAAAGAAGAAGTTTGATCACGATTTCAAAGATTTTGCAGAAAGTTCTGCTTTTTTTGGAAGAGAAGATCATTTCACCAATGAGAAATTGGTCAGGTGAAACATGTCTTTCTTATGCTTAGGTTGTCAGCATATCAACATCGCTTTCTTCATTGTGGAGATCTTCACACAGTGGAGATGTAATAAGTAGTAAACTGGCTCTAGTAGGAAAAAGAAACTCTAATGTAAATCATTTTAATTCTGCTTACAGTAGACAAAATGGTAACTTTCTTCCCTCTAGTCAGAAAAGAGGTTTTGAAGAGACAGAGGAAGTTACAACCAACAGAATAAACACTACCAAAGGTTAAAAGGCTTCATTTGCAGTTAAAACTTCTGAAACTCTTCTTCTCTCATAGAGATTATCATAAAGAATTCTCATTCTCTCTAGGAATTCCCCTGAGCTTTCCTCACTGTAATGTGAAAAATGTTTTAACATATCCAGCGTTTGTTAATTGGAAGTTGATTTAAGTTTCTTACATTTCGGTTTGAAATTTATTCTTAATGTTTTGCCAGTTTTATAAATGCAAGTAATGCTTTAAGTTATGTAGGAATTTGCATTTATTATATTATTTTTTTTTATATTTAGGTAAAAATACCAGTTCTCAAGTTCATGATATCTATATTTTAGGGGGCTATATCAATTAATTGAAAGCTTAATTGAGCAAATCACTATTTGTTGAACTGACTTAAGTGAGAGCTCAATTAAATGAACAATCATTTAAGTGAATTTTTTTCCCAGGGAAAGGACATGGTTGGGCATCATCAGGAATTTTCCCTTTTCCCTACTGCAGTGTGATCTCGGAGTTGGTGTATTTAATTGGGGGGTATGGGGGGTGAAGCCCCCACTTTGCAGAGTTTGAAATTTTGATTTGTTTTTTTTTTTGGTCAGTGGGTGGGCAACACGTTTTTTTCTGTAAGAAAGTTTTCACTTAATTGATTGTTCGCTTGATTGAGCTTTCGCTTAATTGGGTTTGACAATTAGCGATTCTTTCAATTAAGCTTTTGATTAAATGATATAGACCCATACGTTAGATAGCTGTAGTGATGATTTTTTCTCTTATACAGAAAATGAAAAAAAAAGATGAAATAGAGTTTGATGCTTACAGATTCTTTAGTACTTCACGTATTAGGTCTTTTAGTGAATTTATTCCCCCATATTCTAATGAGAATACTAAAGCTTTTTCTTATGCAGTCAATAATGAATTAAATTAACTTTTTTTTCTCATTTTAATATGAGAAGTGGGAAGTATAACTTATCTAAAGAACATTTGTGTTATTGAAATGGCTTAGTAAAAATAGAAATATTGTGAGAAAGCAGGCACATAAAGGTAGAAGTACTGTAGTGATGAATGTAAATTACTATTATAAAGTATGTTGTGATTATCTTTTTGATAAAACTACTTAATTGAAAATAATGCTGAACTATAAGAAGCTTAACACCTTTTATGATTTATTATGTAAATGTGTACATTTAGGTTATTTTTCTGACAATGATGTGGATAAAAAAAACAGCAGTCAGGCTAACATTGCCTCTTTTTATTGTACCCCTGAGATCCACAAACATATGTTTAACCCTCCAAGTAGGCCATTATTTCTGGTTGTGGGTCTATATTAGACAATTTAGGTAAAGTTATTAATATTTATGTAAATATGTCAATGACATATTCTTATATGTCAGGAAGAACACTGATTTATTACTTGAATTGGTTAAAGTAGTTTGGGATCATGTCAAGCACTGGTTCTCTATAGATGTGGAAAGTTTCTCTACTAATATTGTACACATATTTTGGTTAGAAGCCATGCTTGCCTTTTTTAACTATCATCAAAAAATTCACTTTTCCACTTGAATTATTGAATTTTGTTTGAGAAATAACTTTTTTTTACATTCAAAGGTAATGTTTATTGACATCTAAAAAGCATGTCGATGGGGACATGCTTTGCCCTACCTTATATCTGTTTATGCATGGAGATATTTGAGTTAGAATATTTTTATCAAAACTTTTTTTTATATAACATATAGTTCATTACTTTTGTTTTATTGATGATCTAATTTTATATATAAAAAGGGTTTTGATAAGCTGCCTGCTTTTATTAGGGAACTGCATAAGAATACGTTTGGTTTAAAGTTTACTTATTATATTTATCCTGTTAATGTTAATTTTTTAGATATGTCCATGCTGAGTGTGCAGGATAAACCCATTTTAAATAAATTATTTCATAAATCTACTTCTTCTATAGACTATTTAGTACTATTTTTAACCTGATCCTTTAGTTTTTTCACTTCCTAAAAGTGAATTTTTACATATTAAAAGGTTATGTTCCAACAGGAGTGATTTTTATTAAAGAATCTTATAAAATAATTGCCATGATTCAGAAGAATAGGTATTCTATGCAAAGTGTTTTTTCAGCGCATTTGGAAGTAGCTATAATTTCAAGATCAGGAATATTGAAATATTCTGTTTATGGTGTTAAAAGTTAGAGTTAGAACTTTACTGAGTCTAAACAACATGTTTTGTTACTTATTTTAATGTCCTTATTAATAAAATTGTTGCCATTGTTAAAAGAAACTGGAATATACTGCTAATGGATATTAATTTTAAACTGTGGTTAACCTAAGTACCCTATATTTCATTTTCTGTGGGCAAACATGTTAGTATTGTTTTCTATTGCCTTGAAACTGGTAATGCATATAATTTGAACATAAGGGACACTATCGCCTATGGATAATTTGTGGTTTGTCCAGGTCTGTGTTCTAACTTTGAAAAAATTAATAGTAATATAGATGTTAAATGACATTCTACTGGTTTTAGTTCTGATGTAATTTTGTTTGTGTCCTTGTTATGTTTATTATGTTGGGAAAATAAAAGCACACTTGTAGTTAGAATTAAGATTTGTACAGGAGATGAAACAGCCCTTTAGCTGCACATGTTGCACATGTTACTGAATATCATACTAGTAAGGTACAGGGTCTCAGTTTTTGAGTAGGTACGTTGGAATGTCAAATATGAGGGAACCATGAATCTTTTTTTACTATACAATGAAAGTGATTATATTAAGTTTGATACTTTAGTCCCATTTTGACTGAATTATGCTTGTAGCTGGAAAGATTTTTAAATATTAATTGTTAATGATGATAGTTCCTTTTTGCATAGATTTTTATCTTTTGTATGTCTTGTTTTTATCTTCCCTGGAAGGCTTTTTTGCTGAGGAACCAGGGTAATAAACTTTTGCTGTGTGAAGACTTGCATTTTTTTTATTTATGTCATCTCTATATGGTAGTTATAATGTCAACAATTGCTACAGGCTGTTTGCAGCACTTTCATTAACAGACTGCCTGAATACCCACCATCCTAATCGCTTTATATACATTTCATATATCTGATTGCAATCAACAAGATTAGCCTTAGGTGAAATGGAGCCCTAAACAAAGGACTCAATGGGATTCCCACTGTGCACACTTGTTCCCTTGTACCTCCCCTGTTCCCCCATCTTGGCTCCACACCATCCATATAGGTTACTTCTTTCATTTCTTTTACACTTTCTCTTCTTTTACTTTTCTGGCCTTTTCTTCCATTCTTTTATCACAACCCATATGGCCAAGACACCACTCTAATAATTGTGGAGGAAGTAAGTATAATAAGCTGTGGGCTTGGGATACACTAGGCCCCCAGAAGCCAAAAAGTTCTGTATACTCAGATTTACATCATAGACATTTTTATAGCCTTTTGATCTAATGATGACCTGAACAAAAATCACAAGTAAGGAAAGCAATTCAGTAGTAGTTTTCATTTCAAGGAAGAATAAATGATGTCTAATATTTTATGTTGAAAATGAACAAGATACTTGATCCCAATAAATTTAGAAGAAAAATAACTGGAGGGATATATAAATTCTATTTAGGAATATCTCATGCCTCCCTATCCCTCCAAAAATAAATATGTACCTTCTGTACACCCCGCTGGTGCTAGATTGGGATGAAAGTAAAAGCGCAAGTGAATACAGGCATACTGTATACAGCTGAGGATCTCATGGAGGAAACCAGAGCACAAGGATAAAACTCACACAGAGAGAAGGAATACATGCAGATACCATACAGTATGAATATCAGGTAAAAACATAACCAGGGAACCAAGCACTGTGAAATGGCAATGTTACTTGCTGTTCCACAGTGCCATGGTCAGTTGCTATCATGTGCACTCTACCCAGCATACCACAGACAATGCTGATGTTTGAATGTGATGAAGAGTGAAAAAACTATAGCTAACTTGCTAGTTTTGCATACACTGCAACCCTTACATAATCTTTTTTGTCACAGATAAATCCCATGTTTATCAAGTGCAGCCACTTTATTGACTATCTACATCTAAGATGTTTAATTGTGTTAAAAACAGTTGCAGTAAATTATTCCAGGTTGCTTTACACAGGTACATACTAGCTATGCAAAGCTAGAATAAATTTTGTTTAATCTGAGCAAAATGACAGCAGGGTCAGTCATATGTATTCATCTGTATGTCCCACACTAAGCAATTAATACCAAATGTCCACATCTGAAAATTTTGAATGGGATGAAAGAGATAGTGTCCACATTAATGCATTTCATCTTTTCTTCACACAAACTGTAACCACAGTAAAGTATTCCAACTTAATTCACACAAATGTAAAACCAGAATAATGAATGTGTAGCATGTGCAAATGAAAGCATAGTTAGCCACTGCCATCCACAGAGAGACCCTTGATCTAGCAAGTTTAATTATTTTGTAGACTGTGTACATAACAGATGTCTGTGATAAAAATAATGGTCACATTAATTTATTTCCACATTGTTTCATGCAAACAACCACAGTAAAATGCTGCAACCCACTTCACAGAAATATGCATTAGTCCTTCAAAGGCAGAATAATGACATACTTGAGCAAATGGCTTCAGTGTCAGCCACTTTCAGTAACACACAGCTCGCAAAACATAGCAGTTAAAGCCACATTGTTAGACTGTGTATACCTCAGATATTAGACTGTAATAAATTAAGAATAGTTGTCCACACTAATTTATTTTAACCCCTACTCCACACACCCACTCACACACACACACACACACACACACACACACACACACACACACACACACACACACACACACACACACACACACACACACACACACACACACACACACACACACACATGTACACACTCGCAGATGTGCCCATCTGTTTCTATAAACTGTATGGCTTTGCACACTTCAGATATCAGGTTGGGATCAAATGCATAAATAAATACATAAATAATGGCAATATGTATTTCATCTTGCTGCTGTCAGAACTATACAGTGCAACTTATTGCAACTCCCTGCACATGACCACTCATACATGTGCCTGTGCATCCACACACACATGACCATCAATTAAAACTACTTGTTTGACCATAACTTTACATCTCAAATGTTTGATTGTAATCAAATGAATGAAAGAATAACTACATAAATAATTGCCACACAGGAATTCACCTTCTCATCTCACTGCTGTTGGATTACTGTGTGCAGCTCATTAAGCTCCATCATGTACCTCTCAAACTCTTAGCTTAAAAATCAAAGCTAAAAAATTATGGTGAACAAAGGACAAAAATAAGTGACAGATATTGCCATTATAGATTTAGTTACTAGAGTGACAGGGTTTGCATTAGCATATTTGTTCTGACGGCTGTTGAGACTGAAACTCAAATGTCTGTCTGTTTTTAGTGACTGCAGTCCTTGCTAATTTCTCAGAGAAACACAGACTTTAGGAGGAATGGACCAAAACATGAAGCAGTATGTGAGACAGATCAGAGCTTTGATGTACCCATACACACACACACACACACACACACACACACACACACACACACACACACACACACACACACACACGTGTGTGTGTGTGTGTGTGTGTGTGTGTGTGTGTGAGAGAGAGATTCTATTATGAATGACCAGAATGCTGAATACAAAACTTTTCTAGTAATGTTAATCTCTAACACCACACATGTAGAAGATCATAAAAGGAAAATAATTTATTTTTACAATATTTACACCAAAACCCTTCTGAACACTCAACCCCTATAGTTGCAGTGTTATGGAAAGTTTTTTTCTAAGCTAAGATGTAAGGATAGAGACAGGGATAGGGTTTGCAGTCATTCATAAGGTGGGCAGGAAGGCTACACACTTCCCACCACCACTGCAGTAATAATCTGATAATGCTAACTCTATATCATACCAGAAAAACTCTTTAAATAACACTAGCACTACATAACACAGTTCAGACACACACACACACACACACACACACACACACACACACACACACACACACACACACATACATGGATATGCACATGCTTGCACACACACTCTCTAAATGCATCCCCTGGCATGCATAACCATAACTCTAAGCTTATTTTGCAAAAATTGTCACTCACACTGTCACTCTGTCCCCATACCAAACTCTACTCCTATCCATAACCTCCACTCATATATGCAGATATTCCAAACCCTACTAAAACCCCAGTTACCTTTTACTGTAACACAGACATTTGAAATTTTGAAAGTTTGGAATAAAAAAAAAAATTAGCAAACTATATATATTTATAAATATATATATATATATATATATATATATATATATATATATGTACACACACACACACACACACACACACACACACACACACACACACACACACACACACACACACACACACACCTAAAATTAACCGCACTCAAAAAAATGAACGAAGAGAAGAAATTTTATCTAAGAAATGAACTTCGTGACAATAACAGCATTCAAAAAATAGTAAATCACCCAACAACTATTTTAGTACTTTAGCGCTTTCGTCTTATTTATTATCAAGACTTCTTCAGAAAGACATGTTTTCCTGTGCCCCCCCCGACTTTAATATTCCAACTCCGAGATTGCACAGACATACACATAAGGCAAACTCACACACACACACACACACACACACACACACACACACACACACACACACACACACACACACACACACACTAAAGCCCCTCACAAACACACTTACACACACATACTTACCTGAACTCCAAAACCAGAAGCGCTAACTCAAAATCCCTTACCATCGGGATTTTGAATTTCGCGCTTCTGGTCTTTCGGTAATGTGCGGTTTCGGCTACACGGTCTTGAGCTTTTGAAATTCGAGATTTCAAAAGTTCGAGATTTCGTAGTGTTCCCAATATATATATATATATATGGATCCCTATCACTTCTCCGAAATTTCAAAACTCCGAAGACCATATGGCTGAGACCATATCTCTGAAGTTTTGAACTCTGAACAGTTTATACTGTGATCGCCGTACAGTGCAGAACTCTGGATTTGCAGTTTTCCTCACTGTAGTGCGCTCTCGGAGTTGGTGTATTTAAGTAACAGAAGGTGGGGGGGCACAGGGGACTTGCACCCCTGCAACAAAGTACAGGTAAGTTGTTTTGTTTTATGTTCTTGTTTTTTATTTTTGTTTCAGAGTTTCAAAGCTTTGGAGATATGGTCTTGGCCATATGGTCTTCGGAGTTTTAAAACTTAGGTTAGCGAATACCTAAATGTCGACCTGGTAATATCAAAAAATTAAAACAGCGAATGGCCAGTTTAACATAGGGAATGAATTCACTCAGCTACAAAAAAGAAATAAAAAAAAATTAAACCAAAATTAAGTGGGGGGCTATGCTCCCCCACACCCCCCTAACTAAATATACTAACTTTGAGATCACTCTACAGTGGGAAAAGGGGCAAAATCCGCATAATGGCCAAGGAAATTCTTTCCCTGTGTTAAATTGGCCGTTCATACCAGTTTGATGTTTAGGTATTTGCTAACCTAAATGTTCGATCAGGTAATAGGAACCCTATATATATATATATATATATATATATATATATATATATATGTATAGCTATAGATATAGATATATGTGTATGTATAGATACTGACATATATGGATTTATTTAAGCTCGTTGAATGACACTAATATTGATGTGTATAAAGTTGACAGCAAATGATTATCATTATGCATGTGGCACACTCCTACACATGCAGTGAGAATGAATCTTGGTCTATACAAAAAGTTTAAATGAAAGAAAACATAATTTTTGGCACTAGAGCAAGCCCCACCTAAGACTGAGATTGCACAATCATTCAATCTGCCACTTTTGTTGACAATTGCCAACCATCTGTTTAGCCAACCAAATAATGTCGACTAAACAGATGTTGACCAAGGCACAGCTTGACAAAAGTAATGGAACGCATATATATATATATATATATATATATATCTGTATGTATATGTACACACACGCACACATGCATATATGTATATACATATTTATACATACACACTTGAGCAATACATAAATGCACAGACTATATCTGTGGCCTTGTCTTTTCTGATAAGACTCAAGGCCTGAAAAACTACAAGTACTGTTGGTGACCCCTGATGGTGATGAAGCTAATCTGTTTTTTGTGTGTGAGTTGCTTAAACTGATAGAGCTGCTTTCTGTCTTACCTGTTCTGTTTTGTTTTCTGTTTTGAGAAATCTGCTTGGCCTAGTGTGTTTGTTCTCTGTGGCAGATAGAAACTTAAATTACCCAGGCTGCACATTTTACATGCTTTTTTTCACTGGTTAATGTGTTTCTTGAGCGATACTTAAATACACAAAGTGTATCTCTGTCCTTGTCTTTTCTGATAAGACTCAAGGTCTGTAAAAGCTATAAGCACTGTTGGTGATTCCCTGGTGGTTATTGTTCCTATCAACCCACCCATTCCTTGATCTACTTTTTAAACTTGGTGATTTTTAAGCTGCTCACCCTTCCTGTTATTTGAGCTTTATAATCTCCTCCTTTTCTAAACTGCTGTTGAAATCTTGAATTATTTATTTCCCTTTCCTTTTACTTATTTTGCAAAAGTGCATTTTTGCCTCTCATTGTCTGTTCTGTTGATATACTTGCTCTGAATTAATTATGTAGCTAGCTGTTGGATAAAGGAGTATATTTTTACACTCTAGCAAACTGTTTTCTGTGTTTTTGCATCAAGAGGACAGAGGATTTTCCATCTAGTGGCAGTGGGTGGTAGCTTGGTCTGTATAGGTTGGGGAAGCACACTAGAGATTCCTGCATGTAGTTGTTTTATTGGTTGGAAGGCTTATTAATCAGCTTACCTTGTTTTTAGTGCCTTTATACATTCTGCACAATCGAGTGGCTGTTAGGGCATTTCTACAAAGTATTTTTATGGAATAATCACAATTTTATAAGCTTTTAAAAGTACACTGCTGCTATCTTGAATTACTTACTGCCTTTCCTTAAGTTTAAGTTTGTTTGTGGTAGCATTTTATTGTGCTTTTATATTAGGGGAACTAGGATTATTCATCTAGTGGCAATAGATGTTTGTATGGTCTGTCTGAGTTGCGAAGCACACTAAAGGGATCTGTGTAGTTGTTTTATTGGCCAGAGGGCTCAGCAGGCAGTTTTCTGTATTTCCAGTGCTGCCATATATTCAGAACATTTGCATAGAGCTGCTCACTGTGTCAGTATCCTGTACAGATGCAAACATTTAGAAATATTGCTTATTTTCATAATACTGTGAAAGTTTACTGTGCTATTTATTGGGTTTTTTTGCACTTCTTTAAAATTTAAAATTGCATTTTCAAACTGCTGTAAGGGCTGCTGTTCTGCACTGAAATACACTGTATCCAGTGTTTCTTCGTATTAGGCATCTGTCTTTGGTTAGTGTAAAACTTGATTTTTCCTGATTGTATTCAAGCTTTACATTTGTGCGAGTCTTTGCTCATTTATCCAGAGCTGCTCATTGCTTACCGACTAAGCCAGTGACTTTGAGAGATGTTGCTTACATCTGAAGCCATCCCTGGCAAGACAAACAAAATTAAGTATCATTTTGCACATGCATTGCATATTTTCTTTATACTGTGAAAGTTTACTCTGTTATTTATTGTCTTTTTAGCACTTCTCTAAAGTTGAATTTTCAAACTGCTGTAAGGGCTGCTGTTTTGCACTGAAATATATTGTATTTAGTGTTTCTTAGTATTAAGAATCAGATTGTGGTTCCTTAACACTTTGCCTCAGATCAGTTATTTTATATCAAGAGGATCAAAGTCTGCACTCTTGTGTCAGGAGAAGGATGATTTCATGTATCTGAGCTGGAAATTGCAAGTGGAAAGCTCAGTGTGTGCTTATCTGATTGGCCTTAAGGCATAGTTAGTGTAAAACCTGCTTTTTGCTGATCTTATATAAGCCTCACATTTACACAAAACCTCTCTTCATGCAGCAGCGATAACTAGGGCCTTGTATATACATAATCACCAAAAGTTGGAATTTCCTTATAAAAAACACTCTGGAACTTTACCTCTGTCCTGAATTACTCACAGGGCAACTAGATTGTGCAGTGAGCAACATGTATGCAATTAGTTAGGACAATTTAGGTCTGTCTTACCTTACCTTATTATAGCACCCAGGACTATTGTTGTTCAGAGAGCATCTGGTTTGGGTGCCAGGCAGCATCGCTAGTAAGGTTAGTTGGAGATACATCAAGTAAGCACCTTTCCCTCATCTGGTTACAAATAGTCTTCACTCTTATCTCTTGCAAGTACACATTAGGACTTGAACATTTGATGAAACTTTCCTGCTATCTCTTCTTCCAGCTTGTGGAAAATGGGCATCCTGTGGTAATGTAACAATTGCCTTATGTATATTGACAATGACTTTCTCAAACAGACAAATACAGTATGTGAGAAATGTAGTTACACATTGACACTGGAGGCTAGACTTTCACATTCAGACACAAAAAGCAACCAACAGGTTGTCAGCAACTCACTCACATCACTCCTCCACGAAGAACTACTACACACATGCACCCACATATGCAGAGGTGCCCATGTGTAACTTACCCAAATCTTAAAGGCCTCTCAGTCACAGTCCTCAGAAACTCTGCATGCACACAAATAGGATAATTCCCATCACAACATATGAAGCCACATCTCATTGTGCCTCAACTACCAAGCCCATAAAATGAAACACACCACAACCCAATATTCTGGTCATGGGAGACTTCATTTTGAGACACACTGATGTCCCTCTTACTAAGGTGGATAAGGAGAAGGTTACAGTTAGTTGCCTGTCTGGGGCCAGGATCCACCAGATCATGCAAGTAGTCAGGTCACTTACCCTAAGTACCAGTATGACTTGGTCATAGTCCATATGGGCATGAATGACTTGAGATTTACCTCCTTGGATTATATGACGAGAGACATAATTGAGCTGTCAGAATATGTGTCACAGGCAGATATTAACCAGCATTAAGCAGCATTTTGCAAGTCTGCAAGGATAATGCCATAATCTGAGCAGAAAATGATCAACTTTAACAATTGGTTTAGCTACTGGTGTCATTCCACAGGGGTCAAGTACTTGTCACCCTGGGAGGACATGGTTGACAGGCCACTCTGCCTTGCCAGGGATGGTCTTCAGCTGTTACCTCTAAGCTTTCTGATTTTGAGCAAAGCATTTTCCACCCATATAGTGCAATTGTTAGGCATTGCCAAACATACAAACCTTTCAGTATAGCAAAGGCTAGTCAGGTAATCAGCTAAAGGTGTTAATGCTCAATGTTAGGAGTCTCAAAAAGAAACTGCACTCCCCAGAAGCTCTCCTCACACCCTGGAGAATGCTGACATCTGTGACTTACTGAAATAGGTTTCAAAGCCATGGAAAGCACTCTGGCAGTGCATGACTCTGAGACTCTGCTACAGTTTGCTGTGAGGGAAAGGATAGTTTGTTTTTTATTCGTTGTATTTTGTATTACTTTATTGCCTTTTTCTATTTTGTATACTGTGATTTGTTTTTTTTACACTGTGTTTTACTTGTATTCTGCTTTCAACTGCATATTAAAACTTGAAAAGAGACCACAGCTTTGTCTCTTGTGAGTCAGACAAACATTTTCCTACCCAGTTACTGTTGTGTTCTTAACCACCACTGTCTTTCTAGTAGCCTGCCCCTTATGTTAATTTGACCATCTGTCTCATTTCCTCTCTGCTTTTACTGGCTGGTGTGAGTAAGCACAAAATTATCATTTTGTAAAATCACTCCCATTCAACTATTTAAATTTATTGTCCAGCCTACTGTATTCCATAGTACAAGAATACAAAAGTGACACCCCATTTCGATCTGTCTTGCTGTTTTAAATATAGCGACTCTCCACTAAAACTTAACTTTTTAGACAGGTAAAACTTAAGTTACCTACTTTCACATCAGATTCCTGTAGTGCACACTGGATAAACCATTTTTTTCATCTTACCTTTAAGCATTTATTGCAAGACCACCAGTTATTGGAGAGCCCACATTCTGCCCCTCAGTAGTCATCTTGGTATTAGTTCTTCTGTTCTCTTCTGGTGAGAGAAGGAGTGCAGTTACATTATTTTCTGGAGACTGCTGATCACTAGAAAACTTAATAACTGCTTTATAGGTGACAGCTTGGAATCTGTGCTTATATTCTGATCTTGGTGAGAGTAGGAGCAGAATGCATTAATTCCTGACTCTTTCTGGTTGGAGAGAGAGTGTCTGTGCTTAAAGTACCTGATTGGTCTGGTTGCTGTTTGAGTCATCTACCAGAAAAAAGCTACAAGCTTGCAGACCCTTGCATTATCTGGGACAAGACTGTGGATCACCAAACATGCCGTGGCCGGCTTCTCTTCTTGGGATTGTTGCTAACATTTTGCTTCTGGTGAGAGAAGAAGCAAAGGTGCATTGTATCGCAACAAAATGAAGCTGTGCTGAGACCAGCATTAGTAGTAGCCAGGCAGTAGCCATTCATGTGGCTCCCCTCTTTTCATCATTCTTGACAAGCTAATTCTTTATTTGTCAGTAAGTACTGCTTGATTTATTTCTAACTTCAGAATATCTGCCTAAATACTTCATCCTTAAATTTTCAGGGTCTGTGTATTAGTTTCCCCTCAAGTTTCTGGCAGTGCTCTGTACAGACTCAGACACCTTGAGTGACATTTTTCCTGCAAAAGGAATATATAAGGAAACAGCTTCAGTACTTAGTAATAATGACCATCCCTCCTGGCATGCCTAAAGGTCAGTTCCCTGTGCTTTCTACTATTAACCTGGTGAAGTTGGGCATTCTGAGGTAATGTAACAACTGCCTCATGTACACAGGCAACCCTCTCCTCTTACCTCCCAATACTCAGACTTGTGAGAGCTGCACTTATATATCCAAATTGGAAGCCATGCAGTCTCAAGCCAAGACTGGAATAGCTGGTCAAGAGGAGAAGGTCAACACCTGCACCACACCACATGCAACACATAGCCCTCCAGAACACCCACCATCACAACTCTCACATAAAAACACAAACTACACACCCACCTTTGCAGAGGCTCTCAATAGAATTCTACCCAAACAGCAGAGACCTCCAAGGCAGAAATGCACTTGACCACTACAACACAGCACAAACCACAAGGCACATAGCTCACCTACACAGTGTGCCCCTCAACCAAAACAGCTTGCTCAGTACACTAATCATAGGTGACTCAATAGTGAGGCACACTGATGTCCCACTCACTATGTTGAATAAAGAGTGGGTAACAGTCAGCTGTCTATCAGATGCCAGAATCCGACACATAACACATGCACTCTGGGCACTCCACAACAAGTACAAGTATGACTCTGTCACTGTCCATGTGGGAGTGAATGACCTGAGATGCACCTCCCTGGACTACATGAAAAGAGACATGAAGGAGCTCTTCGATTATGTGGCCCGGCAGGTATGACCCGAGCTCTGAGCAGTATCCTACCATCACCCAGAATGATACCTCAGTACAAGCAGAAAATGATTGACATCAACAATTGACTAATTTTCTGGTGTCATTCTAAGGGGATCCAGTATCTGTCTGCTTGAGATGACATGACTGACGGACCTTGATGCTTTGCCAGAGATGGCCTGCATCTCTCACCCCTGGGTTTCTGGATACTTGCTAAGGCTCTTGCCACCCCTATAGTGCTTTTTTTAGGCAATGTTCCAAAGACCAAATTACCACAGTAACATCTTTAAATAAATGCAATCTGAGGGTCATGCTGCTCAATGTTAGAAGTCTAAATCTCAAGATCCACTTGCTCGAAGCACTCCTCAAAATGGAGAACATCGACACTTGTGCTGGAATGGAGACCTGGTTTAAAGCAGCAGAAAGAACTCGTGCACTACCAGACTGTAACTCATTCTACACCTTTCGACCGCAGAACATGGACCAAAGCTCCAAAGTGGTGGTGCCTCTATATTCATAAAGGATATGCACATCTCCAGACTAGTAGCCCAACATAATGCATCTGAGATACTTCATGTACAACTAACATTGGGTAAGACAGCGATTCAGGTTGTAGCCTGCTATAAGTCCCCAACCATGTCCCAAGACTCTCACTCCACATTCCTAAGTACCCTGGAAACTATTAGGGTCCAACCCAACACTCCCATACTAGGTAATGTCAACTACCCCTCCATCAACTGACAAAACTACTCATGCACCAATACACTGGTCTAACACTTCCTGGAATTCATCAGTTTCAATGTCCTGGACCAGCTTATTGTTACCCCCACTAGAGGAAGCAGCATTATTGACCTGGTTATTACTAACATGGGCAACCATTGCTCTACACCAATAGTCATTTCCTCCCTGATTAGATCTGGCCACAAAGTAATCACCATGGAAATCCACATCTCACCCACACCCTCCGCAAAGGTAACCGCTATGAAAAACTTCTCCAAAGCTGACTTTGGGCTCCTAAAAACAGAGGTGGCTAACTTCACATCACTCATGTCAATGGAAAATAGATGCATGACTGCCAAATCATGCACCAATGCACTGTACAAACATGTACATAAATGTATGGAGCTAACCATACCCAACAGAACCAAGAAGCTTTCCTCCAAAAACAGGAAGCCAGTCTGATGTTCCCCTACCATTAATAAAATCTGCAACAGAAGGAAATAACTGTTGCAGAAAAAGGTGATGTCCCAAGACTGGAAAAACTCCCTTATTAGCCTCAACAAAAAAGTTGAGAGGCCTCATCAAAACCTCTAAATCAAGCTATGAAGGCAGAATTGCAGCAGACACTAAAAACAACCACAAAGCCTTGTATAGATATATCAAGAATATCCATGTCAATACCCAGGTTTGCTGTGAGTTACTGCACAATGTTACCTCCTGTACTGAGCCAACAGATATTGCCAACATACTGGCCAACAGATTCAGAGCCAACTTTACCCCCCCCCCCCAAGGCTCAATCACAATACCAGAGTAATGCCAGGCACCCAGCATTACTGCAGCACATGTTAAAGCTGCATTGTCCAAGGCCAAGAATACAGCTTCCATGGGACCCAACAATATCCCTGGATGTGTTCTACATGAACTACAAAGTGAACCAGCACCTCACCTGTGTGCCCTGTACAATCACAGCCTCACTTCAGGCTTTGTCCCTACCAAATGGCACACTGCTGCAGTCATCCCGCTCCATAAAGGGGGAGCGACTACAGACCCTGGGAATTACTGCCCCTTTAGCTTGATGAGTCTGATATGTAAGGCTATGGAGTGCATCATCATCATGGACCTAATTAACAAGGATATAGGAAATCTCCAAACTCTAGACCACGCAATTTGGTTTTGTGAAAGGGGGATCATGCCTGCTCAACCTGGTTGACTGCGTTGAGTCAGTCGCCAGAGCTGTGGATGAGGGCAAGGCAGTTCATACAGCCTACCACGATTTAGCCAAGACCTTGATACCATTCCCCACTCAGGAATTATTGATAAACTCACCAAACTAGGCATCAACCCCTATATCACTAAGTGGGTTGCAAATTGGCTCACAGTTAGAACCCACAGTGTGAAAGTAGCGGACTCCATGTCTGACTGCCGACCAGTCATGAGTGGAGTCCCACAGGGATCAGTCCTGGGTGCTCTCCTGTTTGGCATCTATTTCTCAGAAGTCCAGGCCAACACGGAGGGACTCTGGCTGACCATGTTCGCAGATGACTGCAAGCTGGGAGCCATTATTAACTGCCCAAGTGATGTAGACATCTTACAGAAAGGCCTCACTGAGACCAATAACTGGTGTCAAAACCATGGCTTTAAGCTTAATGCTAAAAATGCATCATCATCATCCCCTTTGGGAAATACTCAGTTCCCACTAATTACCACATCGATGGGAGCCCACTGAACACTGAAGGTGTTATAAGAGATCTGGGGACACAGGTTGACAGCATCCTCTAGTTCGGCCACCACATTGCCACTGTTGTCAGAAAGTCCTTCTCTGTGGCACATCTCATTACCAAGGGTTTTGTATCTAGGAAGAAAGAGGTCATCATCTCTATCTACTCTTCCCTCATTAGGCCAGTCATCGAGTATAATGCCCAATTTGGCATGTACCTCACTAGACACATGCAACAGCTGGAAAGACCACAGAAGTACTTCATGAAGAGAATCCTAGGCCTTAAACACGTCCTACATTTGCAGACTCAACATGCTCCAGCTATTCTCTGTCTCATATCGTCTACTAAGAGGCGATCTCTGCTTGACTTACAAAGCCATGTCTGACCCAGTTCTGTTAGAAATGCTACATCTAAAGAAATCCCAATCCCTCTGCACCACACGCTCCAGAGACTTCAACCTCATTACCACAATCAACAGAACATGCTGGAGGGACAGGTTCCTCACCCAGAGACTGCTGATGCTCTGGAATAGACTTACCATACATGTCAAGCAGAGCACCTCGCTGTCCCTCTTCAAGAGAAATCTTGTTGAGTGGATGGGAAATAGAAAGTTCACAGCAGAGATCACTCCAGTGGCTCTACTTGATAAAGGCACTGGGAGCTAACATCGGACGGCACGATGCCAGGGCACTCCTATGGGGTAGGCTTGTAAAGGCTCCAGGCCCATTAGCCTAGTACACACCTATGAACCTATGACTATAACACCTTTCATATGTTTCATCCACCTACTGAACATGAAAGAGCAAAAGGCGGAGGTGTATTTATCTACTTAAAGGATAAGCACACCTCAAGGCTGGTCAAACAATATGACATGCTTGAGCTATTCCACGTCCTGCTATTCATGGGAAAGATCCATTGCCATATTCTCATAGCTGAAGATACTAAAATCAGTCACCATCCAGCCCAATGCTATATTCATGGAAGATTTTAACTACTCCTCTATTAAGTGGGGGCATACATGACCACTAACATGCAGGCCCAAAGATTTCTTGACTTTGTAAATTCAAATGCCCTGGAGCAGCTAGTCCGCAGTCCCACTTGGGGAACAAATATCTGGTACACACAAATATGGGAGAGTGCTGCCCCCCCACATAACCACCAAAACTTGAAGAACTTCTCCATGGTAAATTAACCACTATTAAGGGGTAGCATAGCTAGTTTCCAAGCTCCCCCAAAAACAGAAAACACAGAAACCTATGCAGAGGCATACACATAAGCTCTGGATGAACATATAAACAGCTGCATAGAAACAGCAGTATCAGACCGAAATGAACCTAGATCAAAGCACAAAAACAAGCCACCCTGGTGAAATCCTGGTATTAATAGGCTGTACAACAAAAGAAAGAAAATCCTGTTGAGAAGTAAGAGGAAAAGTGTACAACAGAGCAAAAAGTCCCTCATTAGTCAAACAGCATGAGGGTCACCTGATCTAGGGATCTAAACTTGGCAACTCAAACAAAACATGCTAGTGAGACAGATATGTGTCTCAGAGATTGCTACTTTTTGGAAGAGGTTTCCTATTCATGTTAAACAGAGATCTTCCCTGGCCCTCTTCAATCGCAGTTTATATCAATGGATGGGAAATTACAAATTCACACCTGAGGTAGTACTTATGTCCCTTATGGACAGGGGCAACCTGTAACATACTCAAGGCATAGGCACAAACCATCTTCTAGCCCCTAGGTGCCATATATTGGGTTATAATGGCTAGGCTTGTAAGGGCTGTTAAGCCAAATATCCTAGCAATCTCCTGTGAACCTATAAAAATTGCAACTTCCATTCACTTTCAGTCTTGTGCTGACTCTTTAACCCAAGGTAGCCTGAGCCAGTAAAAATGGCTCCTGTCTGCTTCATATTGCAGTTCAGTGACATGCTTTTTGAGTGATGTTTCTCCTGTTCTCAGAACTGGCATGAAACCTTATTCGCCATTTGGAGCATTTCTAATGACATGCTGGTTTGACAAACAGCCTGTTGGGCAGAGTGAGAAGATTTATTTTCTCTTTCTTTCTTTCTTTCTTTCTTTCTTTTAATTAATGGGACTTGGAAACCAGGAACACTAAAATGAAAAGTTGGAAAGTTGACTTTTAGTTTTAAATGCAACATAAAAAATAAAAATAAAATGTACAAATTAAAATTTCTTTATTATTTTTTTCTGTGAGGGGCTGAAGTCCAGCAGCTAGTGCCATAAGCTGCCCCATTCATGTTTTAACTGACATTACCATAGTGGAGTAATAGGTAAGCAACACAGAAATGCTATAGATCACCTTGATATGATAGGGAGTATTAATTTTCTTCATATTTCATACTCTTGTCTCAAAATGCCCATTCTACCCACATTATTTTAATTTATTAAATATATATAAATATATATAAAACTATGTATATATATATATATATATATATATATATATATATATATATACATACACACACACACACACACACACACACACACACACACACACACACACACACACGCACACACACTAAATTTCTGCTAGTGATTTATAAAAATCTGAATTTTAACAAATAATGTTAGCTTAAAAAAAAAGATTAAGTGCAGATATTCAGCATTTAAATATCACAAACATTAATAGTATTTTTTTATATGTGAGTGCAGTGCAAAAACTGCTAATCCAGTTGTATTCTAAATCTATTGAGGTTTATGCTTTTAATTTCCTAATTAGTTAAAAAATGAGATGCATTTGTTTTACAGTCAACTTTTACATTTCTTTTTTCAAATTGCAGATAAAGCAAGACAGAAAATCAGGTTTTGCAGAACTTTTTTGCTCCAAAATAGCATGGATGAGATTCAGAGATGAACTGAAAGCTAATGCCCCTATCAAAGAAGACATAGGTGTGGAGAAGAGATATGTAACTGTATAGATAACACAAATTAGGTCTGCAGAACAGATAAGTAACTGTATAGCATAACATAAATAAACCACATAGTCTGGTTAGAACTAATACTGGATTATAAAGACAGACGGTGTGCGTAGTGTGCCTGGCAGCAACAACGGACTTGATGCACTATTATAGACATCTGCCATCAGACATGCTACTTCTGCAGTGCTGGTCTAGCAAATCATGTCCTGTCATTTCTCTGCGGAAATCTGCTGCATCTACACCCACAGCTGTGATTATACTGCGCAAATGTGGTTACACACATGTACACACATATACACACAGACACAGATAGACAGATTCTCACACACACACACACACACACACACACACACACACACACACACACACACACACACACAAACACACAGATGGTAGTGGATACATAGCAACTCACAGACCAGAGTGCAAGATGGTGCATAACAATGAATACATACCAACATAACTTGCTCATAGACTTTTTATATATTGTGCTTTTATTTGAAGTATGACAAGATGGAAATGTATTTCAAAAGAACATTTTCTTTTTGTGTTTTGTAGATGCACACATGCAGACAAACTTGAAGAGAGATATACACGTGCATATAACAATGAACAACTAAACATATTTTTATTTGCAGTATAAGCTGTAGTGGAAATGTTTGTGTTTTTATTTATTTTGCATTCAGATATATGGTATTACTTTATATAGACAGCACACTGCCTACCATTGATTTTCATGGCAGAATAATGATTTTAGTTAGAATGCTTATTTTAGATTTATTTTCTTATTTTCCCCCGATCCCTTTTCCGTGCAGCTGCCCTATGCTTAAACAGCCGAGATCATCTAAAAAAATAAATAAATAAAAGTTGATTTTTTAAAATTTTTTAAGCTGTTTGCAATGCCAATGGCCTTATACTTGGCCATTGGCATGCTTCCTGACTGATATGCAACCTTTATTTGGAGCTGTCACGGCTCCGTTTTGGATTTTTCAGAAATGTGCTTGGTTACTAACCGAGTGCATTTCTTCAGATTACACTAGTCCTGCACAGCCGATTTCAAGCTTCCTGGATCGCAAATTCACCTAATTTGCACAGATTTCTCCTGCAAGTGGGGTGATTTGCTTACAGGGGCTTAGTCCATGCAGGACTAGTGCAGGAGCGTTCATGCACACCCCTGTAGGCTATTCCTGGATCAGACGGCAGACATATTGCCTGCTAAAGCTCCTGCACTAATCCTGCATGCCATGCAAGGCTTGCAGAATCTGGGGGAAGAGTCCATATGACTTGAAGATGACTAGTTATTCCCCAGGAAATACCTTCTACCACTTATCCCCCCTACTGTAACTATAGCACAGTTCCTCACTGTGCTCTCCAGAGCTAAACACACTATGACAATGAGCCCTGATCCAGGGATGCCTCCTATATAGTCTGAAAAATGACCCCACAGGCCCACTAGCTTTGTCTATTCAGTCACAGCCTCCAGACAGGCTTTGTCCCTAAGGAATGCAGGACTGCACCAGTCATCCCTGTACATAAAGGCGGACCATCAAAAGACCCATGGAATTACAGACTAGTCTTACATACAACGTCATGGAAAAAGTTATCATGGATCTAATAAGTACATAGGAAATCTTCAAACCTGGACTCATCCCAGTTTGGTTTCATCAAGGGTAGGTCACACCTACTAAACCCAGTGGACTACTTTGAGAAGGCCACTCAGGCCATGGATGATGGGCAGAAAAGTGCATATTACCTACCTCAACCTGGTAAAGGCATTCAACACACTACCTCTTTTAGGTGTTATACACAAACTCAAAAATGTAGAAATAAATCCCTATGTAACCCGATGGATAGTCAAATGGCTCATGGATAGGACACATGAAGTTAGGGTGGGGGAATCCTTCTCCACAAATAGGCCTGTTACTAGTGGTGTTCCACAAGACTCTGCACTTGGACCTCTCCTGTTTGGAATACACTTCTCTGAAGTAATACCAAATATAGAGGGTCTTTGGTTGACCACATCTGCAGATGACTGCAATATGGGTGCAATGACTGATTCCTCCAAAGATGTAGATATTCTTGAAGAGGTTTTGAGAGAAGTACCTGGTGCCAGAAACATAGCCTAATACTCAATACCAAAAAGCATATTTATACCCTTTGGGAAGATGACTACCCCCTGCAAGTTAAAACATCAATAACACTCTACTAAGAATAGGCCCGGTGGTAAGGGATCACCATTTGTTCATGGTGGTAAGACTATGTGGGGAAAGTTATAAGTTATAGCATGGTATCCAGATCTAAGGAGATCATAGTTCCCACTATGCTTAGCCCTCATTAGACTAATAATTGAGTACACTGCACTCTTCACCATGTACTTGTCCAGGCATTTGCAACAACTATAGTGGCCACAGAGATTCCTCATTAAAAGAATACAGGGTGTAAATAACATGTCCTGTGTGGATCACCTCAAACCCTTGTCCCTGTACTCAGTCTCCTGCAAACTACTGATGGGCAGTATATACCTAGCCTACAAGGCCTTCTCAGATCCAGCCCAGATGGATATGCTACACATTCACAAAACAAACAGCACAAGAATTACCCGATCTAAGGATCTAAACCTTGTCTGTGACTTAAGCAAAACACGTTGGAGGAACAGGTGTGTGCTTGAGAGATTACCCTTTTTCTGGAAAGGATTCGCCATTTATGTGAAACAGACTGCTTTAAGCCTCTTCAGATAACATTTGGACCAATGGATGGGAAATCATAAATTCACCCATGCTTGTCACCTGTATAGATGTTCTAAGGCACAGCCATACGCCAAAGTCTTTCTAGTCTTTGGTATATGCATAAAGAATCTGAGATATGGAAGAAATGGCAGATACTCTGGCATTTTATATCAGTTTTTGATGCAGTCTCATGAATCTCAACACAGAGAGGGATACCCTCTTTGGGATTCAGAAAAAAATAGATGTTACCACCAGGGGTTGTTGTGGCTGAATGCAAATCAGAATGGCCTGTATTGATTCAAAAGCTATGATATGGCTAAGCTTAAACTGATTGTGATGTAACCCAGCCTGCACATATAATTTACTATCACATTATACTTAATTCACAAATATTTTGTGTTCTTGAGATACAGTGCTGAGGTCTAGCAGTGGTTCAGCATTACAGTTAGGATTCATTGCAGACCACTCGGTGCACTAAGAACACTCCAAAGTTGTCACTGTAACTGCTCTGAATAACTTTAGTGCTTTGCACCAGGAAACAGTTGTTTATTTTTGTTTACTAAAAAGTGATACCACTACCATATACCAAGAATGGGAGCAGCCTGTGCTTCCCAGCCTGACATCACAACAGCCGCATGTTGCTTGGACTTTGAGAACTTTACCGCTGCTGTACTTTCAGTCTAATGTATGGCTGGTAATTAAAAGTACGGAAGGTAAAAAGGTGTACATTCTTAAGACAGAGTGCAATAGTATATATACTTATAAATTATGCTGAAAGCAAAAGACAGTTTTCCATAGCAGAGATTTTTGAATCAAAAGCAAGCTGCTATAAATTACTTCACTATGATTACAAACTGCAAATAAAGAACATTTAAGTTTAGATCAAGTAAAATCATTTTTGTTTCTCATTGCGTATGGCAGCTCTTGTGAAATCAGTTTAATTAACTTTTTATAGAGCAAAATAGCTATTCATAATGTCTTCAAGATATTTTTTTTTCTTTGAATCATGTAAGTTAAATATTTTGCAAGCATACTAGATAAACCTTAAACCTGTGATAGTTATTTGCTAAGACTTCTGACAGTGGTTAGGAAAGCATTATATTGTTGTTATTATTATTATTTATATTTTTAAGAACAAAATGCTATATATTGTTTTCTTAGGATCATTAAAAGCAATAATGTCTCAGCTTAGCTTATGTAAAATCACTTTTCCCCCTATGATTCTTAATTGTTGGTACCTTTTTTAGTCATTGTAAAAATGTTGTATGTTGCTTTCCTTGGGGTCATTTAAAATGCTGCGTTTTTGTTTTAACTTGATCATAAACTAAAATGCAGTAATTTCTTAGCTAAACTCAGGTAAAACCAGATCTGGTTTAAGGAGGTGTATCCTGAGTAATATTTAGGACTAAGGGCACAGGTATCAGGATTTCTCAGCAGATAGATCTTTTTCCCAGGCTGCCAATAGTCCTCCTCTATTCCATAATGCACTCTGGAGCCTAATCTGTCCAGATCTTCACTGCCACACCTCACCTCAGGTAGATATCACATGGCTGCAGGACACTCCCACATTTTTTTTAGCATTTAGTAACTGCATTTTATTTTAAGAGGTTTCTTCCAGGGTTTTGAAAAGTTTTTGTCTCAGAATCATATTCCTTTCTCTAGGCCTTAGCCTGCCTTAAGAAGCACTGGTATTCTTTTCTTACATAAAAGCATTTTATTTTGCCATAAAATTGTTTGGGCAGCTGCCTGCTTATTAAGTTTAAATTCATCTTCAAAATGTACGCCTATGGGAATAAAATCCATATTCAAGATCACCATCATAAATGTGTGTTTATTCATTTAGTTAATTGCACACATAGATTCATAGCTTAGTACTAGGCTAACTGCCCTTGTGAGCCATTTTAAGCCTAGCCAATTATCCCTTGTGAGACTCAAACCCTGCACCTTGTGTCTGTAAGGTAATCACCTTAACCATTAGACCACCCTCCCAACTTACATCATACATGCATGCATGCATTCAAGATGCTTCTCTGGAAAGATGCATGCATACATACATACATTAACAATGAAGCGTCCTGGTTAAATTATTCTTTTTAGCCATGACCAAGACCAGAAAAGACAGATAACAAAAGTGTTGTAACAAAAGCATTTCAGAATATGAATAAAAGCAAAAATCAAAACAAGTCAAAGTGAAGTATATGAAAAGGCCATAGTAGTAGAAACACAGATTGCAGACTTAATCATTTAAACAAGCAGTCTATAATAATATCAGGGGAAGAGTTAGTTAGTCGTATAGAAAATAAATACAATATTTCTAAAGTATGCAAAGTCTTTCCTTTTAGCTGTTTCAAGTCAAATTAGAGAGAGCAAATGTTCAGTCATTGTGGCTGGTATATTTATGGAGGTTTGTTATAGAAGTGACATTACAATACCTAAAAGCAGAGCACTTTTAAGAAGTGTTTGATTGTTGGAGAGTTTACATTTGGAGGGACAGAGTTTCTTAAAGCAGGAACAGAATTACTAAAAATTTAACACACTGGGTTTATTTTCTTGTATTGTATACCTCTATAATATGTATTTGTCTTGTATATATACTCTTCACTGAGTGTATCTCAGACATATCAGAAAAAAGAGAGACTAGTATCAGCTTCTTCGCTGATGGTACAAAGATGGGGTAAGGGCAAAGGCAAACATTTGAAAAGGCTGACCAATGAGGTAGAACTTTTAATAACTTCTTGCTTTATTCATAAACACAGAAAAAAATAAAGTAAGCTCCCTACTAAACCGAAAGACATCACAGTAAAACATATAAAAGAAGTAGGAAGGAAATGAGCCTATACATTGGGACCCTATTAGATCGACGAAAAGGCTAAAGATCAAACAGCCTAGTGATTGAAAACGCCGTTCTTCTAAAGAAGTATTATGGGGGGCTGTGCCCCCCACACCCCCTGCTAATTATATATACCAATTCCAAGATCGCACTACAGTGAGGAAAGGGCAAATTTCCAATCTTCACTGTACCACGATCTCACAATACCGATTCTGAAGAATTACATTTTCGATTTGTAAGCCATTTGATCTTTAGCCTTTTTGTCGATCTAATAAGGACCCTATACATTAACATTATGTTAAAAAATTCTAAAGTAGGACTGAAAAAAATATCATGTATGCTATTTTTCAGTCCAAAAACAAATTCTTAAAATTATCACAGAATGACCTTATGTTCATAATTTTTTTTTTATCTCAGTCCACGTAGTAAAATATAACTCAGGCAATCCAAATTAAAGTGCATAATGTAGGATGAATTTCCTCATTCTTTTAACCTGTACTTAGGTGACGCTGATCAAGTTTGTTCATAATAAAAATAAATAAATAAATACATTGAGCTTAAAACAATCACATATAAGAACAACCCTGCTGCAAAAAAAAAAATGAAAAAGGGCCAGCATCACACTGAAAACAAACCTTACAAAAGTCAGTCTTAGAGGGGAAAATCCTATCTTGAAAGGGGTAACAAGTGTGTCAAGCAAACTGATGCCAGGCTTAAATGTGAGACATTAGTGGATGACATAGTAATGTGTTATCACTAATTTCTGATTCTTATTAATCATATTAAAATATTGAGATTCCTTGTATCTCTGGGATTCTTCCTAGGGTATAATGGTCTCAGGGTTATTATACATATAGGAAGTAGAGGGATTCTACATTTGAAGTCATTTTTACTAGTTTTGCATTTCAGTTGCTTTTGGAAGTAACATCTTTTGCTGATTACACTTACGAATGTCAGTCACATAAACATTAGATTTCTTTCCTAAAGTCAAGGAGATCATGAACTGGGTATACTTAAGTTCTGAAAACTAAGGCAAATGGAAAGATTTCCTCTACAAAGCTCTGCAATTAAGATACTAGTTATCATTTGTAAACTACCTATTCCAAGTAGATGAATGAAAGAGTTTATCTACAGTTATAACAGACAGCCAAAACTTACATAGGATCACAGGAAGTTACTAGGCTAATGGCTCTAGGGCCCTTACAAGCCTAGCCAAGTTCTACCCTCATTTCAATGAAAAACATGAATTGCCCCTGTCCAAGAGGGACACAGGTGGAACCCTTGGGGTGAATTTACCAACAAAAGGCATGATGTCCGAAGCAAATGAAATTTGTCATTACTAGAGGATACCTGAAGCAAAGTATGTAGAACGATTACAGTTTAGTTTCACTGCAGATAGATGCAAAAACTGCACTTTGGTCGCAATAATTCAGGTATGAGACTTCTCTCCCCAGTTGATATGTCATACCTGAATTATTGCATTTGGGTTACAATACTCCAGGTATGACATATCAGCTGAAGACAGAAACTACACTTGGATTGCAATAATCCAGGTATGATGTATCAGCTGAGGAGAGAAACTGCACTTGTGTCACAATAATCTAGGTATGATGTTTCTCTCCCAACTGATATGTCATATTGCACTTGGGTCATAATAATCCAGGTATGATGTATCAGTTGGGGAAAGAAACTAATGACAGAGTGAGCAGAAAGAGGATCTGCTGGTGTTGATCATCCTCAGACCATATCAGTTATAGCAGAAAATGACTGCAGTAGCAACAGCAAACAGAATTTTGAGGAGTATTCTTATGGGAATACTATACAGAAGCAAGGTGATATTTAATCCAGGCTACAGGGCTCATGTTAGACTCTGTCCACAGATTGAGTGCTGTTCACTATTTTGCTGTCAATGCATAGAGAGAACCATTGGGGTGCTCTAAGGACTGTGGAGGAAAGCTGCTATAGAGAACCATGGGATGAAAAGGAAGTAATATGACCAGACATTATGGAAGCTAGAGCTTTTCTCACCCAAGACCAGAAGAAATGGGGGGGGGCATGGGTACATGATAGAAGTGCACAAGTTGATGACATGGACCTGTTAAAACGTCAACCTCAACAGGAAGGCTAGTGGAGGAAGGAGGGGTCACAAGCTACAAATTTTAGGAAGTAACTACTTTCTGGATCTCTGAAAGTAATTTGTAATCGATGGAATCTGCATTAGCATTCAACAAAGTATGGGACAGATGGGAAAAGATAAGGAGGAGGCAGGGATGGAAGGAACTTTGATGGAAAAAACACTTACAGAGAAAGCTGTAAAGGCTTAGTGTTTCATTCTGTCATGAAGCAAATGTAATGTCTGTGTGTGTGTGTGTGTGTGTGTGTGTGTGTGTGTGTGTGTGTGTGTGTGTGTGTATGTGCATGCACGCGCACGCGTGTATGTGTGTGAAGGCACATGTTTAAGATAACACTAACAAAAGAAAATTAAAAAGAAAATCAGATTTATTCACAAAATTTAAGTGCTTTTGTTTACAGATGAATGGGAACTTCATCGGAGCAACCATAAAAATTGAAACCACTTCTTTATAAACAAAGTTCAAACTGGTCATATGATGTCATTTGTAAACAATAAAAGAAATGTTGAGTTTCAAAACAATGCAAAAATGTTATTTATTAGTTAAAATGTTCTAAAATACATAATAAATAAAAAACATAAGTAAAACATTCACAGCTTAACCAAATGAAGTTTCAAAACACTGGCAACAGAGACACGATAATTTAACCTGGGGTATTGTGTTGCATTAAGCAGGAACTGCCAATGCCGTTCCCTGTACTCTAATCTTCCTCTCAATACCCCCCTTTCTCCAAAATAGAAAACGCATATTGTTTGAAAGTTTTGCAAGTTTGACAATGCCTGTATAATGCATTACTTGTATTATGCCTTTTTATGGCATAAACATTTTTATAAAATCTAGATTTCAAAGCATGTTACATTTTGCCAACATAAACTGTTGTACATGAAATGCAGCAAACAATATGTACCACTGCTCTTGAGTGCCAACTGAATGAGCCATTACATGAAATGTATTTATTATATAAACATATTAGACTATTCATAGACTTGTATACAAATCTACACTGTGAACATGGCACACATTTTGACAGGCCTTCATGTATATTAGTTGTTGCACAGGTATTCCTGCTGGCTTCTAGCAAACTTTTTATCTTCTCACTGATTTGTAAACCAATATGGCTTCCTTGCCCAATTTAAAAAGCAGGTCAGGTGAATCAAAAACAATCTTCCAGTTCTTGGACGTGGCTTTTTTTTAATGTCTCCAGACATTTTATTAAAAGAAATAGCATAGCTATGTTGTACGAATCAATTCTTTCTGCATTACAATGACCCGAGCAGCTGTTAGACAACAAAATCTGCTGGAACATAATAGGCTTGTTTGCAATGACTTCCAGAAACAACAAAATTGTCTTATGTTTTGGGGTAGCCTCTTTCTCACAGAGCATTGATTTCAGGGATTCCATCTCTACCAAAAACAGGCTCTACATTATATGAACGAAAGTTCAGCGAAAATGCTGGACTTTGAACCCCTTATTGTGGGGGGCTGCACCCCCCCCACTAATTATATATGCCAACTCTGAGAATGCACTACAGTGAGGACAGGGCAAATTTCCCAATCTTCACTGTACCACGATCTCACAAAAAACACATAGATGAATGGCATTTTTGCGTATACAGCCGTTCGATATTTTGGACTTTGGTTCTTCTAATAGGAACCCCAGAAATACACGATTATTTGAAGCCACAATGAATAACTATCTCACTCTTTATCAGTTTTTCTTTTTTTTTTTTTTTTTTTGCCAGAGGGTGAGTTGCTTGCAAAATTTAGCAACCATTAAGAAAGGTAGTTTTATTATAGATGTTAAACAGATAACAGTTACTGGAATTATCCTTATAGATCACAACATCTAAATAATGCATTGCCTCCTTGTCAAAAAAAAAAAAATCTGTTGTCCCATTCAGAGAAGCTAAAAGTTCTTTTAATGCTTATTTACTAACTTCCCACAGAATGGAAATATCATCCAGGTATCTCAAGTATAGTTTTATGGTGGATAAAAAATAGTTATAGTCACCTAATATCAAAGGAAGATTGCTGGCAAAAAATGGGGATTAAGACTACCCCCATGTTAACTCCTCAGACATGCTTGAAGATTTCACCTTCAAAAATAAAATTATTCTTTAAAACTATCTCCCTGAATCTTTCTAGCAACATAATACCTGCCTGTGATGCACTAAGACTAGTAAACAGAGCTTCATGGAGCCATTCTAACCTAGTCGTATGTGGAATGACCGGAAATAAATCTCTTACATCAATTATAACAAAAATGAATCATAAATACAACCACAATTTGCTGTAGAGTACACAAAATGCCACAATTCTATAAGAATGTGTTTTCTGTCATTAAAAAATTCTTTAACTTTCTGTCTAGAGAAACAACAAAAAGGTTCAGTCTTGGGACCTGCTGATGAGACAGTGGGTCTCAGAGGTGGGTTCAAAATGTTTTTCTGGGTTTTGGGAATCCCAAAGATTTATTGTATAACAGAATGGGTCATGGTGAGTGGGTCATGGTGAAACAATTCTTAAATTCTGGTGCAATGTCATGCTGCAAGAATAAATCAATCAACCATATGTCAATTTTGGACACATGCATACGAGAGAGAGAAAGAGAGAGGGGGAGAGAGGTGGAAATGTTTTATATCTGCATATTCTAAGAAGAGGTACTACACTGTAGTTGCTTGTCTGAATAAGGGAATATGAAAGAATATACAGTTTCACTGCTCTGATCTCCATTTTTAATAAACAGTTTGGAGATGAGGAGCAGCAGCTAATTCTGCATTTATCTTGTATGAATTCTCCTGGCTGGGTAGTTTCGGCTGTTATGCTTGTTGTATCTTCTGCAGGTGTGATGGGTGAATTTTGGCTGCTAGTTGGTTGTATTGTAGTACGTGCAAGCATTCTCGTTCTCTTACAGTGAAACATTCAGGTAGATGAAGGATGTTAATAGCACATTAATGTTAATAATGACATTATACTGAGCTTTCTGATCAGTGCAGTATTAGTTATGAGTGTTCTTGTCTGATTCTACAACTGAGCTTTAAAGCATGGCAGAAGACAGGTATAGTGGCTAATACTGCTGCTTACAAGCTGTTGGTTAGCCACGTCATTGGCTGGGGTGCCCTCTGTATAATTTACATGTCCTTCCTACATCCATGCTAATTTTCATCAGGCACTTTACTTTCCTGCCATATCCTCAAAACATACTGTATATGACCTGGTTATTGCCCAGATTGCCCACAGATGCATATACCATGTGTTGTATGTGTTTGTTTATGTGCATATGTTAACCAGAATGCCAGCCTCCTACCATATGTGTGTGTGTGTGTGTGTGTGTGTGTGTGTGTGTGTGTGTGTGTGTGTGTGTGTGTGTGTGTGTGTACATGTATGTATATATGCACGAGTACTTCCTGTGACAGACTAGCATCCTATTCATTATTAGTTTTGCTGTCTTATACTCTCTGAATGCTGAGACGGAGTCTGCCTTCCTGCGACCCTGATGTGGCAAAACATGTAATTGAAGATTGCCTGAAGGAATATGTTTATTTCAAAGAAATATTCTGTTTCTTTTAGTTAGTTTTTGAGATATCAGAAGCAAAACAGATCCTTTTCTTGATTTCTGAATTTGAGGAACAATTTTATTAGTGAATGACTAAACTACAGCAGGAATTCAGTAAAGCTTACACAAATATTTTTGGTATACACATCACGGTGCGATGCGTACATGAGCGAGAACAATTTTAGATTCAGTAAGCACCGCTTAGCGCGCAAGCACGCACAAACATAGAAAGTTCTGTGTAATGCAAATTACCTCATAAGCAGGTGAATCTTATGCAAATGACCCAGGTTGAGTGATCCAACAAACAGAAAGGCATCCATGTAGACCCCGTGTCCATGTCCATAGTGTACACCGAATTTTTCCATGTGCAGGACTCTACATGGACAGAAAGGGATGTACAAAATCAGAAATATGGACATAACTCCTCAGGAAATGTCAGAACACATACATATATGTACAAAAAGTACATTGTGAATGTCTTGTGAAAAATGTGAATTTTTAATAATTTTGGCATGTTTGCTCTATGCGTGGCAGTGCTCAAACATGCTTAATTGAAAAAATATATAAGAATAAAAAGCATTTTATAATATTTGTCAGAAATATATGCTAGGCTGTTGCACTGGGTCCACACAATGATGCATTGGTGCTGTTGCCCAGGTCATATGGCTATGAACCGTGTAGTTAGTAGGCTGTCAGCACAGATATGTATGCAAATGAGGTGAATTTGTTGAATCGGTAAAGAGAGCAACCATGTCCGCAGATCCCTTTCATGTAGGCTCCTACTCCATGTTGCTATTTCCACTGTATGTGGATGCCGGCAGGGGTGTGTGTCCTGTTACTTGTAAGAATTTTTTATTTCCCGGTGCACGTGTTTGCTTGGTGCACCACATAGCTCAGCACGTTTATGCAGAAAGACCACCCAGGTGACCGTGATGACATAGGCAGCAAGTAATTAAAACCGGATATATTCAATTATAGGTTTTGACTGTTGAATAAGCTATGGTGCATGGTGCACAGCACTGCACAATAAAGCAGGGCCATTAAAAGATGTTAATTACAATATAAGCAGGTGAAATGCATAATAAGTGGCCTATCACACACTGTAGGTGGACCTACAGCAGACCTGTATATAGTATGCATACATCCTACAATCTGACTTTCCCTCAGTACTCTGAACCACTGCTGTACTGATTTGGACATTTTAACTGATGAGATAATGCTAGGGGCTGCTGCAGCTATTCTGCATCTGCATGTACTAGAAGCTGAAGTCAGTGCTGCTGATGCTGCTGACAACAGGCCTCCGCTGAGAAGGAGAAGAGTGTACAGGCCCAGGGTAACCTTCCATGAGCTACATGAGCTGGAGATTGTAGGCCACTATAGGGTGGACAGGGACATATTACAATAACTCACTGAGCTCTGCCACCCTTAACTCCAAGTCAGAGCTAACGGAGAGGAACCCATCCTAGTGAAAACAAAGGTATGTATACCCCTTAGGTTACTAGCTACATGTACTTTTCAAAGACCAAATGGGGACATGATGGGAGTGTCACAGGCATCTGCATCCGGGATACTCCACCAATTTCTGGATGCTATGCTATCACATGCCAGTGAGCACATGTCTTTTCCCCTCTCTCCTGAGGCAAGGGCCAGCAATATGCAACAGTTCTCCCATGTAGCACATTATCCTGAAGTACTGGGTGCCGTAGATTGCACTAATGTACACATCAAGGCACCACCTGGTGAGCAGGGTAGAATATAGGTCACCCGCAAGGGGTACCACTCCATCAACTGCCAGGTCATGTGTAATGCGCAGGGAATTATCCTGGATATGCTGGCAGCCCTGGCAGTTATCGCATCTCCCATATCTGGCAGAAATCACAGCTGTTCCAGATGTTTGCTAGGGGGGACATCCCACACGGCCATTTACTGGGGGATGCTGGGTACACACTGGAACTGTGAATGATGTCACCAATCAGAAATGCACACACACCCACAGAAGATTGCCATAATGAGGCACACACACAAACTAGGAACATCATAGAGCATGTGTTTGGGCTTCTGAAGTCACGGTTCCAGTGCCTTGATATATCTGGTAAAGATTTGCAGTATTTTATTTATTTATTTTACATTTGTTGACCAGGCTAATCCAACTGGATACATGTTTATTTTCAGTAGAGACCCGGGAGATAAGCTCCAATTAGGCTAATAAAAATCAAAAAATAAGAAATAAAATACATTGTTGATAGAGATTAACATCAAGAACTTAGTAAAACAATACACCACTGCTAGAAGCATATTTACATGGTAAAAGGTTTAACATTCATCATGTTGAAGACTAAGAAAAAAGAACAGATTCAAACTAATTATTAAGGTTGTTTGGAAGTATTACACTCAAAGTGATAAAAGTTGGAATATATACATAGTGGAAAATGTGCTCACGGTAGAATGCTTGTTATAAAGTACATAGTCAGAGGTTGTATTTTCCAACCACATGTGCATAGATATTCACAGTATGTGCTAGGCTACACAATCTGATCCCTGCAGAAACAGCTGCAGCAGGATCAGTAAAGGGAAGGGATACATAGCCCCCTCACCAGTGCCTAGGTCACCACAGCCACAGACACAGGAGGACTTGGAGGAGGAACCCTCTGCTGATGTCCATGTATGTAGATGTAGACATGCTCAGTATGCCCTGGATTTGGCTAAGAGACAACGCATAGCATATTCACTGGAACTTAGAAACCTAGGGACTTACACCCTCCCCTACTCACATACAGAAATGAAAATAGATGCCAAGCAACTCACACATCCTGTACCTATCCATGTATTGGCTGTGTACTGCTTGCATCTGAAGGAGTCAGCCATGAACTACATTTGTGTCATCTGCTGCATTTACAAGGTAAGTCCATAACCTACACAGTACTCGTAAGGATTATTATGATATGTCAGTGCATGTATGGATCTGGTACATTATGCAAGTAAATGTGGTGGGCCACCTGGACAGATTGGATGTGCGGTGTTATTTCTTTGTGTTTTAGAGACTGTCATTCTGTATGTAGTGTAATATTATTAACCTCTGACAAATATTAATTACATCAGACAACTTCAGAAAGTCATGCCCAATGTGAGTGAAGTGCAGCAGTGCAGAAAAAGGTACATGTCATTTTGTGTAACACACAAAATCCCGGACTGGAGTACAGGCAGGTGTGGGTTGGAGACAGTGAAAATCACACTGGGCATGCTCATATTCCTTACTCAGAATTACTTTTTATATATAGATATGTCTACAGATACATAAAGTGCAATGAAAAAGTATTTCCCCCCTTCCTGATTTCTTTTTTTTTTGCATGTTTGTCACACTTAAATGTTTCAGATCACCATCATCATCATCAGCCCCCTTTTTATCCATGTTTCTACATGGGGTCGGGGTATCATGTTAACTGTCGCCAACTCTCTCTATTCAGTGCCACACTCCTGCCTTCTTCAACACTCATGCCTGACTGTTGCAGATCTTTCACACAATCCATCCACATGTTTGCTGGACGTCCTCGCTTCCTCTTACCTTCTTCTTGTCTGCCCCAAATCTTCCTCACCAGATTGTCTTCTGCTTTTCTACACGTGTCCAAACCACTGTAATCTGTTCTCTTTGATCTTTCCTGCAATTGGAGCTACTTTGGCTTCTGCTCTTATGTCCTCATTTCTTCATCTGTCATCCTACCACCTTTCCCAGGCACTTAATTCCCATCACCTCTAGCTTCTTCATCTGCTCTGCCTTTATTGTCCAGGTTTCTGTACCATACGGTAGTACTGGTCGCATCACTGTCTTGTACACCTTACTTTTCAGCTTCTTTGGCATTCTTCTGTCATAGACTACACCTGATACTCTATGCCAGTTGGCTGAAGCCCCTCTGATTCTAGCTTTGACCTCTTCATTCAGACTACCCTTCTCCTCAACTACCCCTCCCAGATACTTGAAGCTGTTTACCTGTTCCACTATCTTCCTTTCTAGCTCTATTCTCAGCTTTTCCGATTTCCCCAATATGCTGCCATTATTACCATCTTATCTGTGGTTAGTTTCAGCCCGTGTGCCTAAAGATTTGCATTCCATTCTCCTATCCTTTGTTGAAGTTCTAGCTCAGAGTCTGCCTGTACTGCCACATCATCTGCATATAGCAGCTTTGTTGATCCATCCCCTCCATCCTGTTTGCTAATGTAGTCCGATCATCAAACAAATGTAAATATTAGACAAAGATAACCCAAGTAAACACAAAATGCAGTTTTTAAGTGATGATTTTATTTATTAAGGAAAAAAACTATCCAAACCTACATGGCCCTATGTGAAAATGTACGTGCCCTCTAAACCTAATAACTGGTTGTGCCACCCTTAGCAGCAACAACTGCAATCAAGCATTTGTGATAACTGGCAATGTGCCTTTCACATCGCTGTTGAGGAATTTTGGCCCACTATCCTTTGCAGAATTGTTTTAATTCACCCATACTGGAGAGTTTCCGTGCATGAGCACCTTTTGAAGGTCATGCCACAGCATCTCAATTGGATTCAAGTCCGGACTTTGACTTGGCCACTCCAAAATCTTCATTTTGTTTTTTTTTTAAGCCATTCAGAGATGGACTTGCTGGTGTGTTTTGGATCATTGTCCTGCTGCAGAACCCAAGTGTGCTTCAGCATGAGGTCATGAACTGATGGCTGGACATTCTCCTTCAGGATTTTTTGATAGAGAGCAGAATTCATGGTTCCATCAATCACAGCAAGTCGTCCAGGTCCAGAAGCAGCAAAGCAGCCCCAGACCATCACATTACCATCACCATGTCTGACTGTTGGCATGATATTCTTTTTCTGAAATGCTGTGTTACTTTTACGCCAGATGTAACGAGATGCACACCTCCCAAAAAGTTCATCTTTTGTTTCATCAGTCCACAGAATATTTTCCCAAAAGTCTTGGGGATCATCAAGATGTTTTTTGGCAAAAGTGAGATGAGCCTTTATGTTCTTTTTTGTCAGCAGTGGTTTTCGCCTTGGAACTCTGCCATGCATGCCACTTTTG